>NW_021963206.1:0-147173 GCF_901765095.1 Microcaecilia unicolor
AACATTTTCTTTGCTGTATTTTTCGCATGATCTTCGAATGTGAGATTTTGGTCAATTGTGACTCCAAGAATTTTCAGGCTGTCTGAGACCGGAAGGGTGTAGTCTGGGGTGTTTATGGTATTGGTTTGTTTGTGTTGTATTGTGAGGACAGGATGAGACATTGTGTTTTTTCTGCGTTTAGCTTTAGCTGGAATGCGTCCGCCCATGAGTTCATTATTTGGAGGCTGTGTGTGATTTCATTTGTGATTTCGGTTATGTCTTGTTTGAACGGGATGTATATCGTGACATCGTCTGCATAGATGTACGGGTTGAGTCCTTGGTTGGATAGCGATTTGGCTAAAGGTGTCATCCTTAAGTTAAAAAGGGTTGGTGTAGCGGTGATCCTTGTGGTACTCCACATTCAGGTTTCCATGGTGTTGACATTTTGAGTTTGAAATCACTTGATAAGTTCTTGCTGTTAGAAGCCTTTAAACCATCTTAGTACGTTTCCTCCGATCCCGAAGTAGTCTAGAATGTTCAAGAGTATTTGGTGGCTGACCATGTCGAACGCGCTGGACATATTGAATTGTAGGAGTAGCACATTGTTTCCAGTTCCAATTAGTTGTTTAAATTTGGTTATGAGAGTGGTTAGCACTGTTTCAGTGCTATGGTTGGATCGAAATCCTGACTGTGATTCATGTAGTATTGTGAATTGTTTAGGTAATTGGTGAGTTGTTTGGTTACCATACTTTCCATTAGTTTTACTATCAGGGGAATGGATGCTACTGGTTGATAGTTGGTTGTGTCATGTAATTTTTTCTTTAAGTCTTTGGGTATGGGTGTAAGTAATTTATTTCCTTTGTCCTTGGGGAAAAGTCCGTGTTGCAGCATGTAGTTCAGGTGTGACGTAAGGTCTGTTATGAAGCGTTTAGGGGCGAACATTATTAGGTTACTGGGGCATATATCCAGTTTGGAGTGGGTTTTGGAGAATTTGTTGAGTGCTTGAGTTATGGTTTCTTCAGTTAGCAGATCGATCTGCAGGGTATTCACCAGGAGTAGGGTCCAGGCAATCCATAAATTTTTCGTGATCAGTGGTGTTGAGTGGTAATGTGGATCGAAGTTTTATAATTTTCTCATTGAAGTATTGGCAAGTTGATCTGCCAATGGGGTGTCTGTGCTAGCTGTGGTAACCGGTGTGGTGTCTACATTTATTCACGTTAGAGTTTATGTGCGTCTTTGTAGTCTGGTCCTATTTTGGTTTTGTAGTATGTTCTTTTGGTTTGTCTTACTGTATATTTGTATTTTCTTTGCATTTGTTTCCAAGCTTTAAGTGTATGTTCATTTTTCATTTTTTGCCATGCGCATTCGAGTCTCCTGACATGTGTTTTTAGTTTTTTCAGTTCATCGTTGAACCAAGGTATTGAGCTGTGTCTTCGTGCGGTTCTCGTTTGTAGTGGTGCAGTTTCGTCTAGTATGCTCCTGCATCTGTCGTCCCAATTTTGGAGATAGTGTTTGGAATCTGTCTGTGCTAACCATTCATTTTTGTAGATCTGTTGCCAGAAAGTAACAGGATCGATCTGCCTCTAGTTGTGTATGTTGTGCTTTCTTGTTTGGGGTACTTTCTTGTTGGGGTGTGTGTCTTTTTTCCGCCATTGAAGGGCTACGTTTAATTTATGGTGGTCTGACCATGGTATGGCCATCCATTTTGTGTCTGTTAGTATAGGTTTGAGTCTAACGATAGTTTGTGTGTAATGAGGTCAAGTGTGTCCTTTGACATGTGTAGCTTGCATGTTAGCAAGTTGAGGTCCCATAGTTGTAGGAAGTCTTTGCAGTCACGTGTATAGGTTGCATTAGGGTCTTCCAGGTGTAGGTTATGTCCCCTATTATGAGTAAGTTGGAGTTGGATATACATGTGTTCGATATGAAAGCCATAAAGTTTGACTGGCATTCTTGCCAATTTCCTGGTGGTCTATAAAACAGGACCACGTTTAGATGGTCGAGCAGGTTAACATGGTGGATTCTAACTGAGGCAATTTCGAGTTTGGTGTTATGGACTCAGCAGTTGTTGTTATGGTGAAGTGGGATCTATAGATTATTGCTATTCCACCTCCTCTTTTTTCTTTCCTTGTCCAGTGTGTAATTTTGTAGCCTGGGGGGCAAGTTCTAGGATTATGGGGTCCTTGTGATCGTGGATCCAGGTTTCGCTGATGAGTACTAGGTCAAGATTGTCTACTGAGATCCAGTCAGTTATTGTTGTTGTTTTATTTACTACTGATCTGGCGTTTATGTATCCCACCTGAATTGTTTGGTAGGGGTCTTTTATGTTCGTAGTTGTGATTATTTTCTTAAGTTGTCTGTTCTCTTGTTGTGTAGGTTTGTTATGTACTTTCTTTCCTTTGTGATATGTTTGTCCTCGTGTTTATTATTATACATACAGTATACAGTCTCAGTTAACTGACATTAGGCTGGCTTGAAGTAATCAGTTATAGTCCTCTATACACTCTTGGGTCTGTGAGTTCCATAGGCTATGTCTGCCAGACGGTAAAAACTGTCATAGCATTGACATTCAGTGGCCTCCAGATAGGCCACCATGGTGTTGAGACTCTCCAGCGCTCTTGCAAAAGTGACAGGAGGAGGTTGTTGAATTTCATCAGCATGTGCCTCGCTGCTCATTTCTTCATCTGTTCCATCATCAGCCGTTGTTGCCTGCATGTAGGAGCATATCTCAACATCAGTGCTGTCTTCAGCTGTTTGTAGATCATAATCAACAGCTACGTAGAGATGGAAGTCCTCTTCAGTAAAACCGGCTGGGATGTCAATAACCTCTTCATCTGACGCGTTTGCAACAGCTGCACCTGTTTCGTCCCTCTCCACATCCTTAACAAACTTGCCCGCTTGTAGCAGTTCACAATTTTTGCCTGTGTAACATGATTCCAGGCTTCTTTCTGCATATGTAGGGAATCCAACAGTGATAGATTACGAGCCAGTTCAACAGCGCGTTTATCCTTCCCAGTCTGGTCATCCATAACGCTCATCAGATGACGTAGCACAAGAGCCCAATAATGTTTTTGAAATTGGCTATTATGCCCTGATCCAGAGGTTGGATCAGAGAGGTAGTGTTTGGTGGCAGGAAGACCACCTTGACATTAGACAGCCTGACATCATCCCTGTGTGCAGCACAGTTATCACAAAGCAGCAAAATCTGATGCTTTTGTGCCCGCATTCTAGTGTCTAACTTCTTTAGCCACTGCTTCCAAATTTCCCCAGTCATCCATGAATTTGCGTTAGCCTCATATGACACAGGAAGTCACTTAACTTTCTTGAAGCAATGGGGCTGTTTGCTCTTTCCAATGACGAGGGGTTCCAACTTCTCACTCCCATCCATATTGCAGCAAAGGAGGATTGTCAGTCGGTCCTTTGATGTTTTACCTCAAGTAGTTTTGGCATGTTTGAATGCAAGTGTTTTAGACCATTTTCGTCAGCATTGAAAATGTCACGAGGTGCAAACTCATTCAAGATGGTAGGAAGAACTGAAACAACCCAATTTTCAGCACCAAAGTCATCAGTGTCTTGTTTCTCACCATGCTGTTTCTTGAATTTTATGCTGTTCCTCTCCTGCCATCTTTCCAACCATCCAACAGTGGCTTTGAATTCAGTCAGTCCAAGACTTTCTGCTACCTGGTTGGCTTTCTCATAAGCAGTGGACCACTGACAGGAAACTGTCTGCTCCTGACTCGAGAAAACCACCGAAGAAGAGCATCTTCTACCTCCTCAGCTTTTTCCGCCGATTTTGTTTCCGTTGTGGATTTGTATTGTTTTGTCAGTCTTCCAGAAGCTGGTCTTTCTGCTTCAAGACGTGTGAAATTTGACTGGGATTGACACCATATTCTTTAGCAATAGATGCTTGACTTTGTTTTCTAATTTTTTCAGAACTTCTATTCGTTCAGCCAGTGTTAAAGTCTTACAGTTCCGCCGCGATGACGACCCCGGTGTACACCCTAACAACATTCTTTCGCTTATTCTGCCTGTGGCAGTTAAAGAGGCAGTAAATTTGAAATCTCGTTGGTTGTCATGCGCCAATCGGCTTCCATTACATGCGCGCGCTTATGCGGAGTCTTTCCTGCAGAGGAGCGGTCTTGAACCATGCATATAAGCAAATCTTGCACTTATCAGTGGTGCGCTAAAACGAAGTTTGTCCCCATAGAAACTGATGGTGCCAAAAACGGGACAGAAGTACGGCATGCAGGTAAACAGAGCATGCTGTTATCTGATGTACACTTAAATGGAGTGCACTGTACTTTGAAATCAGTCACTATGAACGGTCGGTCAGTACATGCGCTGATACTATCATCTCTTGATTACTGTAACTTAATATACCTGGGCTGCACAAAGACCTTAATTAAGAGACTTCAAACCATTCAAAATTCAGCAGTCAGACTAATCTTTAGGCTAACAAAATTTGACAGTGTCTTCCCTTTTTACATCAAACTACATTGGCTGCCCATTGAGGCGAGAGTGCTTTTCAAACTGGCATGTTTCCATTTTAAAACACTACAAGGACTGATTCCCAGCTACTTGTTAGCCCATTTCTGCTATTCAACCCCAACCAGAACCAGGAGACATGAAACTGCCAATTTTTTCATTTTCCTTCCATCCAAGAGTAAGAAGATACTAGCGCACTTTGATAAATCCTTAGCCATTCAAGCAGCCAGACTTTGGAAAGACATCGCCGGAACTTTTCTCCTTCACAACCTTACCTCATATTTCAAAAGAAGATAAAAACTCTTATTTAAGAAATATGTACTATAAATAGACCTCTGCTTGCCTCCAAAGTAACCATTGTAATTCTCAGAGGAATGCTCTGATATCTACATCCCTATAATGTTTGTAAACTGGTTAGAACTGAAAAGGTGTTAGCAGGATATAAGCCCCAAATGTAATGTAATAGATGTGAGCTTTAGGATTTGGTGGGACATATTTATGTACCTCAGGGGTTACCTTGGTCCCCCACCCTGTTTCATGTCTTCTTGCATTCTCTGGGATGTGAATTGGAAAAACAGGGATTTAAAACCTACAGTCACGCTGATGATGTTACAGTTTTAATTCCAAAATATACTACATGACAATTAGCATTGCCTAATATACAGAAAGGTAGAGAGGGGCATTTTGATGTGATGTACAAATGGTGAAATAAAATGTTTAAAAAAAAAAACTATTAAAAATGCAAGTCCATAATGGAAGAAATAAATATGTGTTCCGATATGAAAAAATACTCCCAAAAAAGCTTAGAAAGAGGATGCACTGCAAAGTTATAGACGTTCTGAGATAAACGTCTTCACTAATCAGAAATACACTACTCAAAACATGCAACGGTGGTACTGGTCCCCATGTTGAGAAAACGTCTGCAGCAATGGCACCATGTTCTTTCCACATGCAAAACATTCATATATATCTCTTCCTCAGTGTGGAAGTCATACTTCTTCACAGGGAGCCTAATTTTAGTCTGCCAAAGACCAGGGGTGGACTGACCATTCGAGCAACTGGGCAGTGCCCAAGGCTCCAGAGGGCCCAGAGGCTCTGTCTAGTTGCCATTGTCCACTGCTGCAGCCACACACTACAGCTGTCAGTGTCAGCTGCCCTGGTGGTCTAGTGGCTGCTGCCGCCGCACATTACAGCCATCCTGGCAAAGTGACGATTATCCCCCCACTCCTTTAAACTGTAGAGCCACCGCCTGCCACAGACAACAGCAGCAGTGGCATGCTCAGCAGCAGTATGGAAGAAGGTTGGAAAGGGGAGTCAGAGGGACACGCTGGGCATGAGGAGGGTAGAAGGGAGATCGGAGAACATGATGGACATGGAGGAAGGTAAGGGTAGGGGCGGTGGTAGCATGTGGGGGAGCGGCGGTAGCATATGGGGGGCCAGGGGTGGCGTGTGGAAGGCCCATATTACTCTCAGTCCACCCCTGCCAGAGACAGAGCTCCTAGTCCTCCTGTGCTTCAAGAAATTTTCAAGCACCACCACCACCTGCCATCCCACAATGTCTCCATAAGGGCATGGAGATCGATTAGAGGCAGCCTGGAAAGATGAGTATGAAGCAGTGCCCCCCCGCCCCCCCGGGATCACAGTACCACTCATGTGCAAGCACCATACATAGGCAGGGTCACATATAGTGAGGTCCCTTTGTTGTTGCAATACATGTTATTGATTTTTCATAAGAAAGAATATCAAAACATTGGTGAAATCAGAATGTCCAGAATATCCAATGACAAGTAATTATGTGGCCCCCTCCACTAAGCATTCAGTGCAGAAATGAGGGCTGCACATATCTGGACCCCCTACCTCCCCCCCCCCCCCCCCAGCATCCTGCTCCATGCCTACATACATTACATTACTTTTTACAGTCCGCTTCTACTCAGTGTAGAAGCAAACTGGCAGACCCTGTGAATTGACATCCGTTAAGACTAATAATAAATTATATAGAACAAAATTTATCATCACTTTCTTATTGATAAAAACTTCTTTAAAAGGAAAAGTTTTGAATGCCCTTTTAAAATCAAGAAAATTCTGAGTTTTTCTCAATTGTAGGAGAAGTGAATTCCATACCAGAGAGGCAGAAAAAATGGTCCTATGTCTACTCGGATTAGGATAATGGAGCAGTAAATTATCTTGGAGGCCTCTGTCTTTATTACCATAGGCTTTCATTGGCCATGTCCCACCAGACAGGAGTGATGAAAGCGAGGGCGAGACCTGGCCGATGGAAGCCTGCAGGGCTGGTGCAGGCAGCAATAACTAAATCACTGCAGGCGCTGGGGATGCCTATAAGGTACACCAGGGGGACAGGGTTCAGCAACAGGCGGTCAGATGCTAGAATGCCGTGGAGGAGGAGAGATGCTGATGTGGGGTAGGTGAAAATAAAATATCTCTATATTTTGTTATACCTCGGGGGGAGGAGAGCTGTGGAGTTCCATGCTGTGGGAGGACCCATCTAAGTTAGCTCTGGGCCCATCCAAAATACTGGATCTGACTACACCACTGCCTCCCAGCAGCAGTGCACATGCTCCACAGAAAGGCTGCCATGCCATCCTCTGTCCACCATGGCCACCTCAGCTCGCACAGCACCTGCACTGTGTAATGCTTTCTTCCCAACCCCCCCCCCCCCCCCCCCCTCCAATCTGGCAGTAGCCATCTGTCACAGGCAGTGCTTTTTTTGTAGAAAAAAGTGCCGGTACTCATTATGGGCGGGGTCACCACATATGGCTCCACCCCGATTATAGCCACACCCACATTAGCCACAACCCTTATACCAGCCATGGTGCATATAAATAGACATCATTGAAAATATTGTATAGGAGAAAAAAATAACGTGATTTTTTTTCATTATAAATAAATTCTGTAAGTTGTTATAGCTCAAGTATACCCTGTGCAAAATAAGACAGCAGAAGTAAATTCTCAGAATGGAAATATTCCAAACACTAAAATGAAAATAAAATGATTTTTTTCTACCTTTGTTGTCTGGTGACTTTGTTTTTCTATCCATATTGGCCCCAGTCTCTGATCCTGCTGCTCTCTATCTGTTCTCTTAACTCCGTTTCCATGGCTTCCTTTCCATTTATTTCTTTACTTTCCTCCTTTCTTCTTCATTTCTTGCCCGACATCCATAAGTAAAAGCTGGGTCCTCCTCCGTGGAATTGACTGGAGGAGGTATAACGTGGATCCAGCTTTTGCCTATTTTCTCCACCATGTGCAGTTTTTCTCCTTTCTTCCCTTTTCCTCATCTCCATCCATGTGAATCTTCTTTTTCTTTTCTCTCCTTCATCCATGTCCAGCACTTCTCCTCTCTCCTCCCCTCCATCCATGTCCAACATGTCTCTTCTTTCCCCTGCCCTCCCATATCCAGCAATTCTCCTCTATCCCCTGTCCAGCGATTCTCCTCTTTCCTCTTCCCTCCCCTCTCATCCATGTCCGATTCTCCTCTCTACCCTGCCCTCCCCTTCCAACCATGTCCAGCGAATCTCTCTTCACTGACCTCTCCTCCCATCCATGTCCAGTATGTCTCTTCTCTCTCTGCCCTCCCCTCTCATCCATGTGCAGAGAGTCTCCTCTGCCCCCTGTCCTCCCCTCCCATCCATGTCCAGTGATTCTCCTCTTTCCCCTGCCCTTCCATCCCATCCATGTCCAGCAATTCTCTCTTCCCTGCCCTCCCATCCATGTCCAGCATGTCTCCTCTCTCCCCTGCCCTCCATGTCCAGCAAGTCTCCTCTCTCCCCTGCCCCCCCTCCATGTCCAGCAATTCTCTCTCCCCTGCCCTCCCCCCATCCATGTCCAGCGATTCTCTCTCTTCCCTGCCCTCCCCTCCATGTCCAGCATGTCTCCTCTCTCCCCTGCCCTCCCCTGTCCATGTCCAGCATTTCTCCCCTCCATGTCCAGCGATTCTCTTTTCCCCCTATTCTTCCCTCCCATCCATGTCCAGGATTCTCCTCTGCCCTCCCCTCCAATGATTCTCCTTTGCCCCTATCCTTCCCTCCATCCATGTTCACCGATTCTCTGCCCTCCCCTCCATGTCCAGTGATTCTCCTTTCCCCCCTATCGTCCCCCTCCCTTCCATGTCCAGCGACGCGACTCACCCCAGCCTCCACCTACCCCCCCCCCCGCGAGATCGTTCCAGGAGACAGTGAAACCAGCAAGCAGGTGGGCTCACCTCCTCCTCACTTCCCTGCCCTGTCTCAGCTGCACAGCGTCCACTTCCGCGTTCGTCGCTGACTCGCTTCGCTTCCCTTCCCTGCCGACTGCCGTAGTCTCAGCACAGCGTCCCGCCCTAGCGGAAAGGAAATTACATCAGAGGAAGGCGGGACACTGTGCTGAGACTACGGCAGGGAAGGGAAGCGAGTCAGCGACGAACGCGGAAGTGGACGCTGTGCAGCTGAGAGAGGGCAGGGAAGCGAGGAGGAGGTGATCATGCCTGCTTGGTTTCACTGTCTACAGGGTTTGCGCTGGGACTTCGCTTAAATATTAAATTTGCAGGGGGAAAAAACAGAAAATTGGTGAGCTGAGGGCCGGCAGGTGAGCTGGTCCTCAGAAAAAAGGTGCCGGTATGCCGTACCGTTGCATACCGGCACAAAAAAAGCACTGGTCACAGGCTATGTGAGGTTCATTGCACAACATGTCTTAAACAAAAATAATGTATGTGACGCAGAGAAGGCCCATCACCTGAACCCTGTCTCCACCTACTTTTATTTTATAGAAGATTCGGCATACACAGGGATCTTGAGGTGCTCAGGCACCATTATCGTAACATACAATGGGAACATCCAGGCCTCATCTGGTGCATGAGGGAGCGCCTCAGGGCCCGATGTAAATACCACTAACATTGCACCCCTATAGCAGCTCTGTCCTGGATCAAGGCCTGAGTATGCAGCTACCTTCATTACAGTATGTCCCCAACCCCCATATCCACTAGACTGCGCTACAGCCAAACCCAAATCTATGAGATGATATGGAAAGGAAGGGGGAAGGGGAGGGATGTTGGACAGCACCCTCCTGTGACCCAAGGAAATGTAGCCAGCATGTCACACACAGCTACCAGCAAGAAAGAGAGGGTTCAAATATAACACAAAAGAAAAAAAGCACAAAAGGGCCTCCAGAACTGGAACGATGACACTGTCTTTATGAAGATGACCCTGCCTCAGGGGTCAAGATAAATGCTTTGCAAGTCTTACAGTTGCTTCATGAATTCCCATGGCTTGCTCTCAGTGCAGGAGAGTGAAGGCTGACCTCTTGCTGAGTTGCCATGAGGGGAGCTTTGAATACAAAGAGAATCCTTTTTTAACTAAAGGCTTGTTCTGCATGTGTCACCAGCATTCCACATTTAGACTGTCTGAGAAAAGATCATACAGAAGAATAATCAATTTGCAGAAAGAACATTCTGGGCTCCTTTTCCACAGAGAGTCAGTCAGAATATAGGACACATAGGACAGGGGTGAGCAACCTGTGGCATGAGAGCTGAATGTGACCTGCAAGACTATGTAAACACTACTATCCTGGTTTGCAATCAGAAGGAAAAAGATCAGAGAGGATTAAGAAGAAAGGAAATCCATCCTGGATTAATGCAGATTTATATATTAAGGAATTCAGAAACAGCTGCTGCAACAGGTGGTTTATCATATCCACTCCTCATTCTGGAATGGGTGGAATGCTGCAGACCTGAATGCGGTTTCTTGACACGAAGCAATTGTAAGACTCGCAAAGCATTTATCATGACCCCTGAGGCAGGTGCTGTTGAGCGCCGAAATACAGCCCGTGTTGGGTTATCTTAATAAAGACAGTGTCGTCGACACACAGCTACCAAGCACATTGTAGCAGCTATGGCAGGGTAAATAAAATTGTAAGCAGAAAGAATCACAGTGGGAATCAAACCCACATCCCCTGCATTGAGGGCCTACAGTCCTAAACCCTACGCTACCCACATACCTGACAAAGGAATGTGCAAGGAGGGCAGTCAGAGCACAAATTGCCACCCAAAGGGATGGTTGCACATGGGTCACACCCCACAATGATTGCATATAGCATTGTGAGGGCCAAGGTTAGGTATGCTGCCTTGTGAAACATCCCTCAAGGCCCAAGCTGGGGGTGCTTCAAAACTTTACATGATATTGGCACACAAACCCCTCTTTAGGGAAACTACCACCTATGCATACCCCTTCCACTCACTTACCCCAAGAGCATGCCCATGAGTCATGCAGTAATGTGTAATCACTGGCATCTGTGAGGGCCCCAAGCCAGCTAGCTTGATTATATCACAAATAGATACCCCCAAACCTAGGTTTATCACCTTGCAGGATGTAAAATGTCTACATAAAACAGAGATTGTAAGCTCTTTGAGCAGGGACTGTCTTTCTTCTATGTTTGTGCAGCGCTGCGTATGCCTTGTAGCGCTATAGAAATGCTAAACAGTAGTAGTAGGAATTAAATAAGTGGCTTGAATCTTGGTGTAAAGAAGAAGGTTTTAGATACATAGGAGGATGGGGTAGTACGTGGAAAAATAACAGGCTGTACTGTAATGATGGGCTATGTCTTTCTGAAAGTTTCTGTGACAGGAAAAAGGATCCTTGGGGAGAAATTCAGACAGTTTATTTCTAGACATTTAAACTAGAGGGTGGGGATGACAAAAGGAAGTGAAGGAATTCAGAAAGTCCCCCAGAAAAAAGCATGATGGCAGAGGGAAAGATAATGTAAATATAGAAACTCATTTAGCACATGGAAAGCAATGAGCATAAATGCTTGTGGCCTAAGTAAAAAGGTTCAAGATGGGCAAGCCCTGATGTTTGAGGAAAACATGGATATTATTCCTATTACAGAGACATGGTTCAATGCAGTGGCGTACCAAGGGCGGGGCGGTGGGGGCGGTCCGCCCCAGGTGCACACTGCTGGAGGGTGCAGAGAGCAGCTGCGTGCCTGTCGGCTCCGCTGGTTCCCTGCTCCTTCTGCCCCGGAACAGGTTACTTCCTGTTCTGGGGTAGAGGGAGCAGGGAGCCAGTGGAGACGACAGCTGCGCGGCTGCTCCCAACAGCTAAGAATGCACCGGGGGGGGGCTTGATGTGTCGGGGGGGGGTCATTGAGCCGGGGGGGGGTCGTGCTGCACCCTGGGGGGGTGGACACCGCTGCACCCGGTGGGGGGGGGGTGCGCAGCGACAATCCGCCCCGGGTGGCAGCCGACCTAGGATCGCCACTGGTTCAATAATTCCCATGAATGGAATTTGACCATACCAGGCTATTATTATTATTAACATTTGTATAGCTCCAACAGACGCACGCAGCGCTGAACACCTGACACAGAGAGACAGCCCTGCTCGATAGAGCTTACAATCTAAAAATACAGACAGACAAGACAATTAAGGGCAAGGAAAGTACTGGGTGAGAAGGAACAAGGATAGGGGAATTGAGTAGTGGTTAGGAGCCAAAAGCAGTGGTGAAAAGGTGGGTTTTCAGCATAGATTTGAAAACAGGTAGAGATGGAGCTAGGCGTACAGGCCGCCCCCGGGGCTATAATCTTTTTAGGAAGGATAGGGAGGGCCAAAGTGGTGGAGGAGTAGTGCTGTATGTGAAAAACAATATCAGAGCAGCTGAAATGTGGGGAACCTGGGGAAAGGAAGAAGCTATATGGAGCATCCTGGAAAGAGAAGACGCAACCTGTATCCACACAAGTGTATCTACAGACCTCCAGCACAAATGGAGAAGCTAGACAAGGATCTGATAGAAGATATTCAAAAGCTTGGTATGAAAGGGGAGGTGCTATTGTTGGGAGATTTGCCAGATTGACATGGGATTGGCATGTCCCATCAGGGCCGCCGAGAGGGGGGGGCAGGGGGGACAAAGTTCCCCGGGCCCGGGCCTCCAAGGGGGGGGGGGTCTAGCGCCGCAGTCCCACCTGCTCTCCGTCGTCAACTGTCTGCCACCGGGCCGGGCCCCCTGCATTGAAATCACAGCGCCTCTCAACTCTGTGTAAAAGTGCTGCAGGCAGCAGGGCAGCAGATCGCCCCTTCGGGCCTCCTTCCCTCCCTGTGTCCCGCCCTCATCTGACGTAACTTCTGCAAGGGCGGTACAGAGGAAGGGAAGGAGGCCCGAAGGGAAGCGATCTGCTGCCCTGCTGCCTGCAGCGCTTTCACAGGAAGGTGAGAGGCGCTGTGATTTCAATGCAGGGGGCCCGGCCCAGTGGCGGACAGAGGGGGGGCGGATGGAGGGGGGAGCAGCGACCTCGGGGGGGGGGGCCTCGGGGGCAGGGCCCCCGGGGCAGCCTTTTCCCAGGCCCGGCCCAGTCTCTTGGCGGCCCTATGTCCCATTGGCAGAATCAGAAAGAAGTAGAGAGATTGTGGATGCCTGCCAAAGTGCCTTGCTCAGACAAATGGTGACAGAACCCACGAAGGAAGGGGTCGACACTGGTTATAGTGATCACAAATGGAGGAAGTGTTTCCAATGTCCGTGGGTGCCCACCTAGGTAATAATGATCATCATACGATATGGTTTGATATAAGAGCAAAAGTGGAGTGCAGACACACAAAATTCAAAGTACTGGATTTCAGACATACTGATTTTAGTAAAATGGGGGAATACCTGAAGATGGAACTCATGGCATGGGTAGGCATAGGTGAAGTGGAAGCACAGTGGTCCAAGCTGAAAGCTGCTATAAATATGGCAACTGATCTTTACGCAAGGAAAGTAAACAAAAACAAGAGAAACAGGAAGCCCATATGGTTCTCCAAACAAGTAGCTGCTAACTGAAGACTCCTGGCATCTCTCCCTTCTCTTTCCCTGGCAACTGGGAGTATCTTAGTTGCATTCCCCCAAGCCCCCACTAACTTTTAAATCCTTCTCTTCTTCACCAGCAGCAAGCAGGGACTCAAACCTACTACTTGTGCCAGCCCTGAGCCTTCCCTCTGACACAACTTCCTGTTCGTAGGACCAGGAATTTACACCAGAGGGAAAGCTCGGGACCAGCATGAGCAGCAGGTGTGAGTTGCTGCCCGCAAAGAAGAGAAGGTTTTAAAAGGTCTTGGGGGCTTGGAGGAATGCAGTTGAGACCGCGATTGCCAAAGGGAGGGGAGGGAGAGATGCTGGGCAGGGGGCGGGTTTTCATGAGCACCCACCTTGGGCTCATACCTGCCCAAAATTGAGTATCTGGCTACGCCCCTGGCTTAGTGACCGATCTTAATGCCCTCGACATACATACACTTGAAGCAATTATTTACAACAGGTACATTATTATTCAACACTTTAAAAATCAAATAGCATCTTGTATTGAATCGTCCACTAAGTAGGAAGTCAATGAAATCCAGTCAGCTCTGGAGATATACGAATGATTTGAGTAGCAGCATTTTGAACTACTATGAGGAAAGACTAAGGAGGCTAGGGCTTTTCAGCTTGGAGAAGAGACGGTTGAGGGGAGACATGATAGAGGTATATAAAATAATGAGTGGAGTGAAACAGGTGGATGTGAAGCGTCTGTTCACGCTTTCCAAAAATACTAGGACTAGGGGGCATGCGATGAAACTACAGTGTAGTAAATTTAAAACAAATCGGAGAAAAGTTTTCTTCACCCAACGCATAATTAAACTCTGGAATTCGTTGCCGGAGAACGTAGTGAAGGCGGTTAGCTTGGCAGAGTTTAAAAAGGGGTTGGACGGTTTTCTAAAGGTCAAGTCCATAGACCGCTACTAAATGGACTTGGGAAAAATCCACAATTTTGGGAATAACTTGTATAAAATGTTTGTACGTTTGGGTAGCTTGCCAGGTGCCCTTGACCTGGATTGGCTTCTGTCGGGGACAGGATGCTGGGCTCGATGGACCTTTGGTCTTTTCCCAGTATGGCATTACTTATGTACTTATGTACTTATACACTTAGGAATAAAATATGTGCTTACAATTTGTTATTAGCAATATACGCAATCAATTTAAGTCTGCTAGGGCTCTGTTTACTAAGCTATGCTAAGGGTGCACTAGTGTTTTTAGTGTGCACTAAATGCTAAAAACATCCTTAGGAGTATATGGGTGTCTCTAGCGTTTAGCACGTTAGTGCGACTTAGTAAACAGGGCCCCTAGAATCACTCTTTAATGTGTTCATTTGTGTTTCTTTCTGTTGTAGTTGGAGAAACAGTGCAGGTCCGTGAGGATGTGGCTCCTTCCACTGTAATTTATAGGGTAGTGCTGAAGCGTCGCTCAATACTACCATTAACTGTGAGTACATAGTTTTTCTTTCTTTCTTTTGATAAATTAAGGTGCATTGGAGCCAATGCATTTCATGAAGAGTGTTACTGCATGGGCATTTTCCCTGAGAAATGCACAAGGCAAGTGCAACACTACAATTCTTGTAGGAATGAACATGAGGTAAAACTTTTAAAGGAAATTTTTATAAGAAGGTGCCTACTTTTCTTAATAAAATACTAGTATATAGCATAATCGCTTTTAAAGGAAATTTTTATAAGAAGGTGCCTACTTTTCTTAATAAAATACTAGTATGTGTAGCATAATCGGGGCCGGTGATCCAAAGGAGCAGATCACAAAAGGAGATTTCCTTTCACAAGCACTTTATTCATGTGAGGTCTAGAACTAAAATGAGCCCAACGCTGGTCATGTTTCTCCCACACAAGGGCCTGGGCCTACATTCTAGGCAACAGAAAGGCAGTGGGAAGTGGGCCATGGACTCAAGAAAACTAGGACGGTAGTCTTGGGTCTTAAAGAGTTTTTATTAATGAGACTCGACACAGTACTGTGTTTTGGCCACAGGCCTGCTTCAGGAGTCTTTTATATATTTATTTATTTATGCATTTTTGTATTCCACTATTATCCAAAAACAAATTTCGATTCAAAGTGGCTTACAATTTACATTTTGGTGGAGTTATAATAGTGTTGTGCAATGTGGAGAGGGCATCTATAGTTTGTGTGGTTATTCATAGAGTTTTTGAAGAGATAGATTTGAAGAGGAGAAGGTAGTAGTGGTAGCTTTTGTGTTCAGTTGTAGAGTTTTGGCGATGTTTATTCATATAGTTTTTGAAGGGTAGATTTGAAAGGAAGGTGCCAATATCTTTGTGATTAGCTATATAATTTTTTGAAGAGGTAGGTTTTAATTTCTTTTCTGAATTAGAGGAGATTTGTGATGCTTCTTATAGTTTTTGGTATCGAGTTCCACCATTTGGAACCCTGATAGCTAACTATCTGCTGTGTAGATAGTTTTGTAGATGGTGTTTTTGCAGTTGGGTAGATGTAGAAATAGGTAGTTTCTGTTTACTGGGCTGGTTTTTCTTGAGGATAGTTCAATCATGTTAAGCATATATTCGGGTGCCGTTCCAAATAGGATCTTTAAATATACATGAGCACATGTGAGAAATCTTCGATGTAATGTATCCCTCAAGTGCTTATACAAAAGGTTGGGCTTGAGAAAGACCTTTGTCAAATGAAAGCGTAAGCTCTAGATCTATGCGCTTCTCTGCTGCTGTCCTAGTCTCTTGAGTCTGTGGCCCACTTCCCACTGCCTTTCTGCTGCTGTGCATCCTTCATGGGATTTTGGCGTTCCGCCTAGGCGGATTTTCACTGGACTTCCTACATTGATTTATTTACCTATTTGAGTTATTTACAGGCCTTACTGAAACACCCAGAGCATAAATGATCATATTATTATTTGTTACATTTGTATCCCACATTTTCCCACATATTTGCAGGCTCAATGTGGTTTACATAATACCGTGAAGGCATTCGCCAAATCCGGTACGGGATAGGTACAAAATATTGTATTGGGATAGGGAAGATATGTTATACTGGGATAGGGAAGATAAGATTCAATCAAGTTGGGTTGAGGTAAAAGAGTTCATTAATGTCCAATACGATCTTTAATAGTGAGGTGTTGCAGGGTTGAGTCATTTAAGTTGGGTCATTCGGATATGCCCTTCCGAATAGGTGAGTCTTTAAGGACTTTCTGAATTTTAGGTAATCATAAGTTGTTTTCACCACTTGTGGCAATGCGTTCCACAGGCGTGTGCCTATGTAAGAGAAATTGGACGCATGGGTTGTCTTGTATTTTAGTTCTTTGCAATTTGGGTAATGGAGATTTAGGTAAGACCGTGATGAAGTAGTACTATTTCTGATTGGGAGATTGACTAGGTCAATCATGTAATCTGGGACTACTCCATAGATAATCTTATGGACTAAGGTGCAGATTTTGAAAGAGATGCGTTCTTTGATAGGAAGCCAGTGCAATCTACGCATGTAATTGTGCATTTCTATCCAAGCTCTGCCCATGTGCATATCCATCGACAAAGAACACTTCATCACTTCTACATTTGGTCCTTATAAAATTACGCCAATGGAAAAAGAGCTCATTAAGATGCATATATGACCACATACACATGTAAATGACAAAAAGGCCACTATTTACATATGTTCTTACAGATTCATTCTTTTACAAAGCAACTGCACGCTAAATCGGACCTACCGCCGGCTGGAGTGCGCACCATTTCTGTTGCTTCATAAAAAAATGTTTTTCTGTAGCACAGCGCTAATCCGGCTACGTATTCTATAATCATGCATGTAACTCAAAACCACACCCCTGCATGTAAAACTTAGTCTAGTGCCAATAATTGCTTGTTAAAACCCCAATTATTGGTGCTTAGAATTAGGGGGTATGTGTTATTCTATCATTTTAGCATGCATCTCGCATAGTGCATTAATGCCAGGAGGTGTTTACAGTGGGAAGCTCATGGGCATAGCTTAGGCGTGTCCAACATTTACTCAGGAAAATGACAGAATAAACTAAGTTATGTGCTAAAGTGCTGCATTAGGCATGAGTATTTATGCCTGCTATTGACATGGCATGAGTATGCCTAAATGTTGGCACATAAATGCCAACTGACACTTGTATTCTCTAATGGAAGTTGGGTGTCCAGATGCCTTTGTAGAATTAGTGGCAACTTTTTTAGAATTGTCTCATCTACACACTAATTATAGGCAGGTACAGCACAGTTAATTTCTTTTTGACTGTTCTTCATCTCTTTGAAGATTCCTCCCTGCCTCCCCCCCCCTCCCACCAGAGAAATTCATTCTCTTCCAGAGTCTCAGTGGTTGCTCCTTAGGTAAAGTGTTCCTTCTCCTTCCTGCCAGGGGTCTAGTTTAGTTTGGGTATCTCTACTCCTCACCATTTGTTCCAGTTTCACTTGTTCTGAATCTTCTTAAATTTTCTTCTTGTTGTAAGCATCTTTTTATATTGACAAAAAAAAAACTTACAACAAAAAGATGCAATAGTTTTGTCACAACAATTAACCCTCTGCACGAAGATCCCAGTTCGCACATCATGACATTTTGTTCCGTTACAATGCTGCTACCCCCCCCCTCTTCTCTGTCCCAGCTTGCGAAAACCCATAGACCAGTAAAGACAATGAAGAACACTGGCTCTACTGATAATTCAGAATTCTATTTTGCTTTTGGAATAAGTGTGTCTCAAACTGGTTTCCAAATTCATTGAAATGTAATGGCTATCAGAGAGGTTATATCTAAGATTCTAAATTTGCTTCTTTATGCAGTACAAAATCATCCAACCCTCTCCAGAGATCTTCTCCATAGTCGATGGACAGGTGCGGGTCCCAGCAGGAGGCTTCAACTACCAGAGTGGCAACACTGTAAGTAATCTATCTTTCTTATTCTAGTTTCTAAGCAGATGCTCGAAGACTCCCTTGACTCTCAGAAAAGATTCATCCAAGCTAGTTCATTTGGCTTTTACTGTGATGGTAATTTGGATCAGGAGGAGTAGAGAATAGCTGATGGCTCTTTACCTTCACAGGTGCAAATATCAACCTCTTGGTTGTTCAAATATTACAGATTAAGCTCTGACTGAGGCTGGATTCAAGAATGCTCAGATTTTAACTCTTACTTTACCTTTCCCATATTTTCAGTTCTGGAGACCCTTCATTGTGAAGAAATGATTAGGAGAAAGGGCAGAAGTCATACTCTGCCTAGAAAGTAAAATGTCCAAGTTCTAAATGAGGCTGGAAATCTTGCATGTTCCATTACAAGAACTTAGGGCTAGTAATCCTATATAATAATACTCACCTCCAACATTCTGAGCCTGGCTGCCTGTGTCCGTAACTGTGGGCTCCGAAGCCCCAGCTGACGTCACTGGACGCATTACGCTGAAAACCCAGGGGATGTGATCAAGTTGGAATCTGTATGTGTGCGTGCGTCAGATGTCAGACACACGAGCACAAATTGATTCAAACTTGATCACGTCATTCCTCCACGCTGCGCGGCCGAGAAGAGGAGACTTCAGCTGGCGGGGGTTGGGGTCCCCCGCGAGCACAGGTACCCGACGGCGGCTGGGGAGGTTTGGCGGCAGGAAGGGGGGCTTGAGAGGGTCGCGACAGGGGGGTCCAGGGGTCAAGAACTCCGAGGGGGGTCTGGAAATTGGAGGGAGGAAGGCAGGGAGTTGGGCTCTGGAACTCGGAGAGCAGGAGGGAGGGGTCTGGAACTCGGGGGGGGGGTCTGGAATTCGGATGGATGGAGGGAGGGGGGTCTGGAACTGGGGGGGGGGAGTGATGGAGGGGTATGAAACTGGGGGGGGGGGGAGGAAAACCTTGCTAGTGCCCGTTTCATTTGTGCATGAAATGGGCCTTTTCTACTAGTGTTATATATAACACAAAACCACACCTCCCATGAGTGTCTCAGATATGCTTATCTCCCATTAAAAAGATGGTTTCTTTTCCTCTGTCTTAACTTCAAAAGGGGCTCAAAAGTTCTCTTTTTCACTTTACTTGCATTCTGGTGTGCTTGCATGCTGCTGGATGAGGCATCTCTCTTAGGGAAGTCGTTGCCAGAGAATGTGGTAAAAGCAGTTAGCTTAGGCAGAGTTTTAAAATGGTTTGGATAATTTCCTATAGAAAAGTCCATATGCCATTGTTGATTGTGTAGCCAGCGTTTTCTTGTGCATGTGGTGAATCAAACTGTGCTTTACGAAAACAGTTTATGATTGTCCGCGGCTAACTGCAGCATGCATGAAGTCAGTGGCAATTTTGACATCAATGTCAGCTGATCGCTTCTGTTTCATTGCATGCAGAATGTACCGCACAAACAATTCGCTTTCTGTAGTGCTGCGTGAAGCATAGATAATACCCCGGTAACAAGGTTGAATCACACCGGTTGTGTTTGGTTGCAGAAAGACTAGCTTTGTTGCAGTCAGGTACTGATGTTGGAGTTTTGTTGGGCAATTGTCCACAAATAGCAGGACCTTCCTCTTCCTTTGCTTCCTTTTTATGTCAAATGAAATCACTCGATCTTCAAACAGTTCTCCAGCCATAAATGCACATTTGTTAGCCTTGTAGGTCACCAGAAGGCTTTTAACGTTTTTTGAAACGCACAGATTTGTGATTTACTGATTACAAATGGTGGACACTTGTCAGTGCCAGACATGTTGCAAAAAGCAAATTGCTGCTGTGAGGGCGGTCTTTAGCTCTTTTTCCACCATGTCACTTCTCCTTTTTGAAGAACGCATTCGGTCTGGTAACAGTTTGTAAAAGATGCCAGTTTTCACCCATGCTGAACACATCATCAGGTCTGTAGCCCTCCGTTATTTGTGGCAAAACAGGAAAGCCATCTGCTCACTACTTCCCGCTCAACACTAGCATACTCGCCAGCAGCAACCTTGAACACGATGTTATGACGCTTTTTAAAGTGTTCAAGTAATCCATTGGAACATTTCCATTCAGATAACGCCATCTCTTTAGCCAGACGTTTAGAAATCTCTGTAAGCATCAGCCCACTCATAGGAAGTTGTGCAACACAGGTCTCTTGAACCACTTTAACAATGGCCTCTTCAATGTCCATGTACAGGCTAGTCCGCAAGTGCTTACAGCTTGCTGCTGCTAGTGACAAATGAAAAATCTTTTATTATTTTTTGTCCTGCTTGTTAGCTAGTTTTGACACAGTGGAATGTCAATACCAAACTTTCAGTGATGTCTTTGCGCTTACAGTTGTTATCTATCATCTTTATAATCTCCATTTTTGAATTTAAGGTCCAAATCGCCATGCTTATGCTTAGCTGCCATTTAACGTGCATGGGTAGACCGACGCATCACTGTTAATCGTAGTCTGCGTGAAGCTGCAGCTGAACTAATATCCTGTCATGTTTTAAAGAAGAGCACTGTGATTGGCTGTTTAGTAGCAATGGCTCCTCACTTTGTGACATTAAGCGGTAAGATTTTAAATCACCAAGCGGATCAAATTATTGATGTTAACTGATATGTGACATTACATTGAGTGACAATAGGTGTAGTAAGACCTTGTTAGTTACAATGGGTACTGACAGGGGATTTAAAAAATGCTGTGATATTATGTGGGGTATGAATTAACTGAAGTGACATTAAATGGGTTTGATTGTATAATATCGACTGGCTCATCTTTATCCACATGTTTATTCACCCATCAAAGAAATATAGTAGATTGGTGTGAGGCAAAATTTCCCTTGACTAATTTTCCAGTACCAGGCTCGATTTTAAAAGAAGATTTTAAACAATAGCTCCGCAAGGATTACCATATGGCTCCAGAAAAAGCCCCAAGTTCATTTTTTCAATTCTGTCAGCACAGGTACCAATAGCCCATAGTAAAAATTCATTATGAATTACTACCCTGAGAGGAAAAAACAAGCAGTAGTTTACTGCCTCAGCATTGGAGAGATTCAGGGTCCTCTCAGCACGTTGGATCATTAACCTAGGCACTGCTTCTATCTCTCTTTTTTCTCAAGAGAGCAGTCAGAGGGAGGGAGGAATTCTGTTCCTCCCAGCATTCTGAGGCAAGAAGTAACTACAAAGCTCCAAAAGGCATTGAAAACAAAACACAGAGAATCATAGAAATGCAGGGATATGATTCATATTCCTGACAAGGCAAGCCCCAGAGAATCCCCAGTGAAGCAGTTGAGCTAGAACTACGGGTCCAGAAGTCCTTGCAAGAATGAGAGCTGCGTACATCTAGTAGCGCTTTAGAAATGATAAGTAGTAGTAGTAGTCCTAAAAAACGGAATGGATTCCCAGCTGCAGCAGGGGGAGCAATGGCTCGAGGCAGCATGAGCCTGTTACTTCCTTCCCCACTAGAGGGAGAGAGAAGGATGAAGCTCAGTTTCCCTGGCTTTGCCATCAGTATATAATTCCTCCCCCCCAGCTGTGAGAAGGGAAGAGCAGATTTCCGCAGGCTCTCAGTCACCAGCGAGAGGGAAGATGAATGGAGAGAGAGATTCCATGGAGTATGTGGAGGAAGGAAGTAGCCTGCCACTAGAGCTGCCTAAGGGAAAGGAGCCACCTACCAGGGGGTGGGAGAATTCAAAGGTTGCCTTGCCCAGCACTTGAAGGCAGTGGAGGAGGCCACACTGGACGTGGTGCTGAGAGGTGGGAGAAACTGCCAACCCTGCTCCTTACAGGGTTCCCTCTGTGCTGTGAAAAGGCAGGTGATTTGTGGTATTGGTTTGATGTGCAAAGCTTGTCCATGAAGATTTGTTCTGAACTGTTGTGCTATATTGGAAGCGTGCTGAACTCTTACTAAACCCTTCTGAAGGAGGGGGAAGGGAAAGCTAATGCCCTAATAGAAGTCTTGAGAGCTGAGCATTTGCTGAGGGATTTTGGGACCTGGACTGTACCTTTTTATCTTTTGAAAATTATCTTATGAGGACTGTACCTTTTCTTTTGAAGATTATATTAAGAGGGCTGTACCTTTTGTTTTGAAGAATATATTATGATTTTTGGTATGAATTGCCTTGATAATAAAATACTTGGCCCTGAGTCCCAGTATCAGCAGCATTCTGTCTGGAACCCAGGGAGCCCCGAAGGCTTGCTGGCTCCACCCAAGAGAAGGAAGCGGACCCCCCCCCCTTTACATATACACTGCTTAATAAATATACAAACATATAATCTGTTACACACAGACAGCACAGCTGCCCATGCATAGGGGCAGAACAATCTATATAGCTGCCATCAAAGGCCACTCCAGTCTCGATCCTGATCTGTTTTTGAAAAAACTGCACTAACACATTAGGTAAGAAGGACCTAAGTTTGCAAATGAGGTAATGGAGGGTGAAGTGATTTCCCAAGGTTACATAGAGGGGCATTTTCGAAGAGGATGTCCAAGTTGCGATTTGGACGTCCTTGCAAATGGCGAAATCCAGGCACGGGGAAACTCATATTTTTGAAACAAGATGGACGTCCAGCTTCATTTCGAAAATACCTCAGAGACATCCAAATCCTTAAATTTGGACGTCCCTAGATTTGATCGTCCCTAGACATGGATGTTTCTGACTTTCGGCGATATTCAAAACCAAAGACATCCATGTCAAACACGGCCAAATGCAAGCCATTTGGTCGTGGGAGAAGCCAGCATTTATAGTGCATGGTCCCCTTGACATGCCAGGACAGCAGCCTTTCACCCTAGGGGGCACTGCAGTGGGACTTCATAAATTGCTCCCAGGAGCATAGCTCCCTTACCTTGTGTGCGGAGCCCCCCAAAACCCACTATCCACAACTGTACACCACTATCATAGCCCTTACGGTGAAGGGGGCACCTATATATGGGTACAGTGAGTTTGTGGTGGGTTTTGGAGAGCTTGCTGTTCCTCCACAAGTGTAACAGGTAGGGTGGGTATGGGCCTGGGTCCACCTGTCTGAAGTGCACTGCAGTGCCCACTAAAACTGCTCCAGGGACCTGCATGCATTGTCATGGACCTGAGTTTGACATCTGAGGCTGCACAACATATTTGAAAGATGTTTTTTGAGGGGGGAGGGGGGTTAGTTGACCACTGGGGGAGTAATGGGAGGTCATCCCCGATTCTCTCCAGTGGTTATCTGGTCATTTTGGGCACCTTTTGTGCCTTAGTCATAAGAAAAACAGGTCCGGGTGAAAATGTCCAAGTGTTCGTCATGGACGTCCTTATTTTTTTCGATTATGGGTCAAAGACGTCCAAAGTGTTAGGCACGCCCAAGTCCCACCTTCACTACGCCTCCGACATGCCCCCTTGAACTTTGGCCGTCCTTGCGATGGACTGCAGTTGGAGATTGTCCTAAATCGGGTTTCGATTATACCGATTTGGATGTCCCTGGGAGAAGGACATCCATCTTCCAATTTAGGTTGAAAGATGGACAACTTTCTCTTTTGAAAATGAGCTCAATAGTACGCCCAGTGGGATTAGAACACCGTGTTTCATGGTGTTCAATCCACTTCTTTATCCACTAGGCCATTGCTTCCTAATGATATGTTACAAAATCCTGCGTGAATGGAATGGGTACGTAGAAATCAATTGTGTTTCCGCTTTCAAAAATACAAGGGTTGATATTCAGCCAGCAGTACTCAGCATTTGGGCTGACTATTTCCAGGCATATGCCCATAAATTAAATGTCCGGGCCATGTCAGGGCTTTGGCAGTCTGGATTTGCAGAGCCGGCTAATGCATAGGCAGCTACATGCAATATTCAGCACCTTAATTAGCTGTGGGGCACCACATAAAGGTGGGACTGCTGAATATCGGTTCTTAACTGCCTAAGGGCCTCTTACAAAGTTGTGCTATCGATTCTTGGTGTGGCAAATGAGAGGAAGCCCATTCAATTCCTATGGTCTTCCTCTCATTTTCATAAGAACATAAGAGTAGCCATATTGGGTCAGACCAATGGTCCATCTAGTCCAGTTCCTGTTTCCAACAGTGACCAAGCCAGGTCACAAATACCTGGCAGAAAACCAAATCATGAAATGAAAATGATGAAAGAGAGTATTCTATAGGAGCAACAGTGGTGAAAAATCAAATGAGACTACTCAAATAGTATACAAAGAAAAAAGATAAATTTACAAAATAAATTCATCAATGAGGAATCCATGGAACCTGCTCTGGGGTAATGGTTGTTGAGTAATATTCCAGCCACGGTACTCTAGTGGCAACTTTCAGCCTCAGAGTCCTTTTTGACGGTTGCTGCTAGAGTACCAGGGCTGGAATATTATTCAGTGACCTGGTTTATTATTACCCCAGAAGCAGGTTCCACGGAACCGAAATGCCATGCTCCTTATATATTGGGTATCAGGAGCAGTAATCACTGTCAGCGGTGCGCTAGGCTGATGACAGATTGATGTCAGTTAAGTATAACTACTACTACTACTTATCATTCTTTTCTTTTTCAATATGTCCTAAAGATGGTGCAAACTAAGGGGTATGTTTACTAAGGCGCGTTAGCATTTTTAACGCACCTTTAAAGTTAAGGCACGTTAAACACCAACGCGCCTATACATTCTATGGGCGCATTAGCGTTTAACGCACATCCACCATTTACGCGTGTTAAAACCACTAACATGCCTATAGTGCACCTTAGTAAACGTGATAGTCATAAGAATTAAATATAAAAAAGTTTTACAGCTCAAGAGGCAGCTCATTAGTCTGTATACAGCAGTGCAGATCTGAAATAGCTTGAGGCTTTAGGAGATCACATAGCCAATATATTTGCCTTATGATGACTTATTGCTGAATTTAGCTGTAAATTTATCATTTTTCTTTGTATACTACCTAAGTAATCTCATATGATTTTTTTACCACTGTTGCTCGTATAGAATGCTCCCTTTCATCATTTTAATTTCTTGTTTTGGAGTGTTAATTCTTTTTCCCTTATTTTTTCAGAAACCCAAATCGTGGCAACATTCCATGCTACAAATCCCAGGGCAAGCAGTTGCTTCCTATGTCTGTTTCAATAGAAGACTATGACTTATCCTCCAGGAATTTGTCCAATCCTTTTTTAAACCCAGATACGCTAACCGCTGTTACCACATCCGTTAACGTATCTGGGTTTAAAAAAGGTTTGGACAAATTCCTGGGGGAAAGTCCATAGTCTGCTATTGAGACTGACATGGGAAGCTACTGCTTTGTAAAAGAAGCTCTAAGTGCTGACTCCACCCACAGATCGCCCCCAAAATAGCCATTTTTTATGTAGGCGCTAACCAGACATTTTCAGCAGCACTAACCAGTTAAGTGGCATAAAAAATGACAGGCAAGCCCCGAACTAGCGACTTAACTGGCCAGGAGCCATATCTAGCCGGTTGACTCGCTTTTAATATCGACCCGACAAAGATTAGAGGAGATACTGTGACGTTACTAAATAGTACGTTTAAAATAAATTGGAGAAAATATTTTGTTCACTCAGTGCATAGTTAAGCTCTTGAGTCATGCTGGAGGATTGCGATAAAAACAGTTAGTGTACCTGAGTTTTAAAAGGGTTTGGATAAACATTCATTGCTTATTTGTTTTATTGCATAGTCCAGTGGAGGAGGGAGGGAATAGGGGGGGGGGGGGGGAGTTGAGAAACAAGGGGGGGGTTTATATATATATATATATCTAAAACTTAGAGGTTCCTGTTTGGGCATTTGCTTGATAAGTGATTTGTTTTACGTGGAGGGGCATAATCGAAAGGGACACCCAAGTTTTGCTGAGGACGTCCTTGCAAAACGTTCCGGTGGAGGGGCGGGGAAACCCGTATTATCGAATCAAGACGGACGTCCATCTTTCATTTCGATAATACGGTCGGGGACACCCAAATCTTGACATTTAGGTCGTCCTTAGAGATGGTCGTCCCTAGACTTGGTTGTTTCTGATATTCAGCGATAATGGAAACCAAGGACGCCCATCTCAGAAACGACCAAATGCAAGCCCTTTGGTCGTGGGAGGAGCCACCATTCTTACTGCACTGGTCCCCCTGACATGCCAGGACACCAACCGGGCACCCTAGGGGGCACTGCAGTGGACTTCATAAATTGCTCCCAGGAGCATAGCTCCCTTACCTTGTGTGCTGAGCCCCCCAAAACCCACTATCCACAACTGTACATCACTACCATAGCCCTTACGGGTGAAGGGTGCACCTATATATGGGTACAGTGAGTTTGTGGTGGGTTTTGGAGAGCTTGCTGTTCCCTCCACAAGTGTAACAGGTAGGGTGGGTATGGGCCTGGGTCCGCCTGTCTGAAGTGCACTGCAGTGCCCACTAAAACTGCTCCAGGGACCTGCATGCGTTGTCATGGACCTGAGTTTGACATCTGAGGCTGGCACAACATATTTTGAAAGATGTTTTTTGAGGGTGGGAGGGGGTTAGTGACCACTGGGGGAGTAATGGGAGGTCATCCCCGATTCTCTCCAGTGGTCATCTGGTCATTTTGGGCACCTTTTTGTGCCTTAGTCATAAGAAATACAGGTCCGGGTGAAAATGTCCAAGTGTTCGTCATGGACGTCCTTATTTTTTTCGATTATGGGTCAAAGACGTCCAAGTGTTAGGCACGCCCAAGACCCACCTTCGCTATGCTCCGACATGCCCCCTTAAACTTTTTAGATTGTGGGTCAAAGACGTTCAAGTGTTAGGCACGCCCAAGTCCCACCTTTGCTACGCCTCTAACACGTCCCCTTGAACTTTGGCCGTCCCCACAACGGAAAGCAGTTGGGGACGCCCTAAATTGCTTTGATATACTGATTTGGACGACCCAGTGAGAAGGGACGCCCATCTTCCGATTTGTGTCAAATGATGAGCGTCTTTTCTCTTTTGAAAATGAGCCTGATAGGGGCCCTTTTACAAGATGCTCTGAAAAATGTCCTGCGGTAGTATAAACACGTGTTTTGGGCGCAGGCAGAACCATTTTTTCAGCACATCTGTAAAGAATGCCTTTTTTTTAAAAAAATTCCAGAAAATGGACGTGCGGCAAAATGAAAATTGCTGCGCTTCCATTTTGGGTCTGAGACCTTACCGCCAGCCATTGACCTAGCGGTAAAGTCTCACGTGGTAACTGGATGGTAATGACCTACATGTGTCGAATGCCACTTGGTGCGTTCCCAATATGTGTGTCTGAAATTCTGATGCGCGTATCAGACGCACACCAAAAATAAAATTACCGCAAGAGCCACACAGTAGCCAGGTGGTAACTCCATTTTGGCACGCATTGGGCATGCATAGACACTTATGCGGCTTAGTAAAAGGGCCCCATAATATACATTTGCTTTTTATTTTTGATATATATTGCCTTTTCTTTCTAACGTTGATGAGTTTCTAATAAAAGCACCTCTAAAAATAAAAAAATTTGGACAAATTGCTAGAAGAAAAGTCCGCAAACTGTTATAAAGTGGACCTAGGGAAAAGCAGTACTGTCCCTGGGATTGGTAGCCTGGAATTTTGCTCCTACTTGGGATTCTACCGGGTACTTGTGACTTGGATTGGCCACTGTTGGAAACAGGACCATTGGTCTGACCCACAGGTTGGATTTTCATAGGGAAGATCTCTGCAGAATTTCCCTTTGAAAATAATGACTGCAGGTGCGGAGGGTGCAAAAGGCTTGCAACCTCTCTAGGGAATCTGAAAATTAATGCAGTATTTATTAAGAAGGCAAAATGGCTTTACAGCAGCTGGAATCGTGTACACTTTACCAGCTGATACTGCTTCAGATCAGGTGTAAATGCCAATGTCTGTATCTATAAGTGGACGTGTATCACTGTTGTAAAATCAGAAATATGCACATACTTTTTTGATCCATCCAAAACATGTTTCCTTTGGCATGCTGTGGCTTTTTTGTGTGTAAATACCAACTTTCTGAAGTTGCTAATTATATGGCTTTTATATGTGTAAATATGCTATTAACACGTGTTAAAGCTATACAGAACTTATAGGCTGCACAACTTATTAATTTTTTTTTCTCATGTTACAGGTATGTTTTTGGTGTTAATGGTAATGCATTACTACTGA
Source organism: Microcaecilia unicolor (assembly GCF_901765095.1). Lineage (NCBI taxonomy): Eukaryota > Metazoa > Chordata > Amphibia > Gymnophiona > Siphonopidae > Microcaecilia > Microcaecilia unicolor. Next base: position 28,238 of record NW_021963206.1, read on the forward strand.
TGCATGTTAATTATATTTTAATACATTTTAGTTAATAGGCCCCAAAACTGACAAGCAGTGGCATAGCCAGGAGGGAGGGAGGGGGACCTGGGTACCTTCTCCTTCAGCTGGGGCCCCCTCTGCTTTAATGGCTAGTGAGGATGCCAGTCGAAGAGCTCTCCTCCGCAAATCCCGCCTATGCTGTCCGAGCAACACTTAAGTCAGTAGGCCCACTTCAGCTTCTGTTGCTGGCTCTCTCACACTTGCTCAGTGAACATGTATAGGAGTGCCGATATCGACAATTGACATGCACTGCCGATTTGAGCACTGCTCTAGCTGCACAGGTGGGTCTCCTAGAGAAGACCTCTTTGGCTGGAAGGGCTTGGCATCCCTGCCAGCAAGGTATGCCTCAATGTTGCAGTTGCAGTGGCAGTGCCAGTGGATGGGGGGAAGGGAGAGAATAATTGGCCTCTCTAGCCCATCTTTGCCTCCTCCCCCCCCCCACCCCCCACCCAATGCACTTGTGGTTACACTCCTGCTGACAAGAACAATGTTATTGCCCAGTGTTCAGCTGTACAGATTCTTGGGCAGTTTTGACCTGTACTGTGACCAGGAAATGATTTTTACGTAATTGGTGAACAAAAGGTGAAAGGTCAGTCCCCTTCAGTCATCCAGTTCCACAGGTTCTATATCTCTGTGCCCATCCCTCGAGCCCTTCAGTGCTAGAGGTAACAGGTTCTGTATTCCTTAGGGGTGTGCAAGGCACAAATGTCATTTTGTTTTGTTTCTAGTGTCATTGATGAGATTTTTCATTTTCCTTGTTTTTGATGTGCCTTTGCAATAGTACACACGATTTTAGTACACCCTTTTGCTCAGTGGGACTCTTGAAAATAGTAAGTACTAATGTAAAGTTATGTTCATTATTGATGACACATAAAAACACCTGAAATTTCCATTTTTTTTCTGTCCTTTTGGTTAAGAACAACATGGGAAATGTTATTTCGAATGAATGCATATCTCGAGTATCCCTATGTCCAAGTTTATCTTTTCAGTCATTCAGTCTCAATCCTCACAGACAGTATTTTTCACCTTTACTCAAAACTGTTTGTGCTTGCAGAAATTCACACTTGGGATCACTGTGACAAATGCTGCAGGAAAAAGCTGTAATGGGACTCTGACCATAGAAGTGCTTCCTATTTATCACAATACCGTCAGATTCGTGTAAGTGGAGCCTGGGTCCATGGAGGTGATGGTTTGTATTGTCAGTCCCAAAGGGAAAATGAAAGAATTTGTAAAATGCTCTGGAAAGGTGTTCTGGTGGGCAGGGAGAAGCAAATGCTCCGAGGCCTTCACTGGCTAACAATGTCATTGACAAACATCTGCTCAGCCATACGCTATTATTATTTATTGCTAAAATTTATATCCCACTTAAGTCTAAACCATGGCAAATGTGATGCAACCCATTCAATTCCTATGGGCTTTGTCACATTTGCCATATGGGAATCACTACCGAGGTTTAGTAAAAGGAGCCCTAAGGGTAACTTTTACAAAGCAGTACTGCGGTAGTCCCATACAGCTCTTTCCCGTGCACTGAGACCATTTTTAGCGCGGACAGTAAAAGGCGAAATTTTCTATTTTTCCAATAATGACCACGTGCTAATTTCCCTTTACTGGCCCCTTTTTTGTAGGCAGTAAGGGCTGCACTAATCAGCAGGGGTGGCCCGACCATAAGGCCACCTGAGGCGGGGACCTCAGGTGGCATTATTTGGGGAGCGGCATCCCCCCTTCCTTCCTCCACCCCGTTCGCATTTACCTTGTTGTTTTGTCCGTTCCAAAAGTCAGCGGTGGCAGTGAGTCCCATATGCTGCCGGCACCTGCCTCTTCCCTTTACTGCTGATGTAACTTCCTGTTTGTCAGAGGCAGCCTCAGTAAAGGGAAGAGTTAGGTGCTGGCGGCAGGGCAGCGTATGGGAATCGCTGCCACTGTCTGCTTTTGGAATGTGATGAAAACAAGGTAAATGCTGCAAATGGGATGGAGGAAGGAAGGGGGCAGCATCTCGATCCGGGGGGGTGGCATCTTAGCTCCGCCTCAGGCAGCATCTTGCCTTGGGCCACTCCTGCGAATCAGTTAGCATACAACAATGCCCATCCACTAACTGATTAGCATAGCTGTATCCACTCTGTGCCTGAAATATGCCCCCCAACGCTAAAATATAAATTTTATTTTTTAGCTCATGGGTAGCACATTCCAATCCCGAAATTACCACAGGACACCTGAGCAACACCCCACGTTAGTGCATTTTAACCTGCAATAAGCGCACTTACAATGTATAATTAGAGTTCCCAATTTTGATTATTTATGTATTCATTCTTATATCCCACAATTATCCAAAAATAAGTTTTGGTTCAATGTGGCTTACATTAATAGGTGAAATTACAGTATTGTTTTACAATTACAAAGCAGTATAGAACATCAGTAACACATATATAATTAACCATAATATTTCTTGAAAAGGTAGGTTTTAATTCTTGTCTGAACTGAAGATAGTTAGTAATGCTTTTGTGTCCTTGGGAATTGAATTCTACCATTTAGAACCCAGATGATGAAATCCAGCCGTATAGATGGATTTGTAAATTATGTTTCTGCAGTTTGGTAAGTGAAGTAATAAGTAACCTCTGCTTCCTGGGCTTCCATTTCTTGGTGATAGGTCAGTCAAGTCTACCATGTAATCAGGAGACATTCCATACAATATCATGAAAATGAGAGTGCTAGTTTTAAAAAATAATCTGGCTTTAATTGGGAGCCAATGTAGCATTACAAGCAATAGTGTTACTCTTTCGTATGTACCGCATACAGTTCAAGCTTCTCCTACTAACCTACAAATGCACTCAATCTGCAGCCCCTCACTACCTCTCTACCTTCATCTCCCCTTACACTCCTACCCGTAACCTTCGCTCACAGGACAAATCCCTCCTCTCAGTACCCTTCTCCACCACTGCCAACTCCAGACTCCGCCCTTTCTGCCTCGCCTCACCCTATGCTTGGAATAAACTCCCTGAGCCCATAAGCAAAGCCCCCTCCCTACCCATCTTCAAATCCTTACTCAAAGCCCACCTCTTCAATGTCGCTTTCGGCACCTAACCATTGTATCTCTATCCAGGAAATCTAGACTGCCTCAGTCTTGATTGACTGCACTTTTTGTCCTTTAGATTGTAAGCTCCTTTGAGCAGGGACTGTCCTTCTTTGTTAATTGTACAGCGCTGCGCAACCCTGGTAGCGCTTTAGAAATGTTAAATAGTAGTAGTAGTAGTATTACATAGCCTTGGGTCCCTATGTTTGCCCTATGACAAGCAGTTCTACCAGGAAAGGAGCTCTGAGTCCCCTTCAGGTATGGAGGAGTAAGCTGTAACAGTAATTCTCCGACCTACTTGTCCTCACGACTGGGTCGGCGTCCACGGTGGCCCAGGAACAGAAATCTTCCATAGCAACAAAAGTTTGCTAGAGCCTTTGAGCGCACGGGGTGCACGCACCGCGCAGGCGCGGCCATCTTCCCGCCCATCGTGCGAGAGCCGATCAGTTCTTTTCTTTCTGCGATTAGAGAGTGACTGGTTTCTCTCGGTTCGGCCCGAAAAGAGCCTTCGGGTTTTTTGGCGTTTTTTTTCCTCTGTTTTGTCTTTTTTCTTTTGTTTAAAGCTGTTCACTTAAAAAAAACTAAAAACAAAACAAAAAATCCCCCCTTTATTCTATAGTGTTTTTCCCTTTTAAGTTTCTTTTCGCTTCCGTCGCGGCCCTCATTAGGCCACGCGTACGTGCTTTCTCTTTTTTGTACCCTTACATTTGGCACAATCGAGAATTTTTACTTTGCTGCCGCTATTTTTCTGTCCATGACATCGAGGACTCCTAGCTGCTTCAAGAAGTGTACTTGGTGCAACCGGGCAATCTCAGGTACCAACCCCCACGCGTGGTGTCTTCAGTGCCTTGGGCCCGACCATCGCCCAGACGCATGTAAGTTGTGTCTTAGCCTTAAAAAGCGGACATAGGCATCGAGAAAAGCTCTTCGGGATTTTCTGTTTGGAGCTTCGCCCGTCGGTGTCGACGTCGACATCGGTACCGAGGTCAGCGGAGTCGATATCGGCACAGGAGATGGCATCGACTTTGGGGAGTGCAGGTAATGGCTGTCCAGAGACCACCACACGCTGGGAGCAGTGAGCCTTCGAGTGGGTCTCCACCTGTCTCGAAGACTCCTGCTGTGCAGGCCCACCGGGATCGACCACTTTCAGACCCGACCCCGAGGAGGCGTGTGGATTCCACGTCCTCCTCATCGGTACCAAGGAGTATCGATGACGTGCATCAAGCGAAGGCTAAGAAGCATCGTCATCGGTCTCCTTCCAGACACGGTACCGGGAGCTCCGGGGTGTCGAAGGATTGGGCACCGTGAAGCTCCGACGCCGGGAGGACCGCTCACCCTCCATTCAAGAGGTATTGGTGCATCGGTCTCTTGACAGCCCGGTACCCGCTTCCTCACCCTCCATGGGTTCTGACAGCGACTCCTGCACCGACCCCACAGCCTTTCCCGACAGCGTCTCTGGACGAGCACATCCGAGCCATTCTTCCAGGCCTTCTGGAAGGGCTGCTGCGTCAGTCTGCTCCGGTACTGGGGGTGCTTGCACCCTCCGTACCATCGATGGAAGCGGCAGCTGGCTCTCCGCCTGTGGTGAGGTCTCCGATGCCGGTGCCACTTGCGGCATCGGACTGGGCTGCCACCCAGGTCGACTCCCTGTCGACATCGCTGGAGGGAGCTTCATCGCCGCCGGCACGGGAGTCAACTTCTCGACATCGCCATTGAGGACGTTGCTCCTTGGCGTCGAGACGGGCCCGGTTTCGGACTGCAGTCAGGGAACTCTTGTCCGACACCGATGAGGATGCCTCGTGGGATGAAGAGGAGGATCCCAGATATTTATCTTCTGAGGAGTCTTGTGGTCTTCCCTCTGATCCTACGCCTTCACCAGAAAGAAAGCTTTCTTCCCCGGAGAGTCTTTCTTTCTCTTCATTTGTCCGGGAAATGTCTGGCTATTCCCTTCCCTGTGGTATCTGAGGATGAGCCCAGGACTGAGATGCTCGAGGTCCTTGTCTATCCTTCGCCACCTAAGGAGTCATCCACTGTCCCTTTGCATAATGTCCTTAAGGAGACATTGCTGAGGAACTGGATGAAACCGTTAAGTAATCCCACCATCCCCAAAAAAGCTGAGTCCCAATATCGGATTCACGGAGAACCTGAGTTGATGAAGTCGCAGTTACCTCACGACTCTATGGTTCTGGATTCCGCTCTCAAGAGAGCCAAGAGTTCTAGAGATTTCACCTCAGTGCCCCTGGGGAGGGAATCTAGAACCCTGGACTCTTTTGGGAGAAGGCCTACCAGACCTCTATGCTCGTGGCCAAAATTCAGTCCTAAAAGCTCTACACGAGCATTCACTTGAGGAACACGATGAAGCAACTGGCGGACTTGGTCGATAAGCTCCCTCCGGAGCAGGCCAGGCCTTTTCAGGAGGTGGTCAGGCAGCAGAAGGCATGTTGTAAATTCCTGTCCAGGGGTGCTTACGATTCTTTTGATGTTGCATCCAGAACCACTGCCCAGGGTATAGTGGTGCACAGACTCTCATGGCTGCATGCCTCTGACCTGGACAATCGAGTCCAGCAGCAGATTGCGGATGTCCCTTGCCGGGGGGATAATATTTTTGGTGAAAAGTTGAGCAGGTGGTCGATCAGATCACGCAGTGGAAAACCACTATGGACAATCTCTCCCACCGGGCGCCTTCTGCCTCTACCTCAACTGGTAGACATTTTTTCCGGGGAAGGAGGAATGCTCCCTATGCATATAATAGGTGTAGGTACAATCCTCCTTCTCGACAGCCTTCTCAGGCTCAGCCCCAGTGCACTTGTTCACGTCAACAGCGTGCACCAAAGCAGGCCCCTGTAGCTCCCCAGCAAAAGCAAGGGATGGGCTTTTGACTGGCTCCAGTTGAGCATAGCCACCATAAAAGTGTCCGTGCCGGACGATCTGCCGGTCGGAAGGAGGCTAAACCTTTTTCACCAAAGGTGGCCTCTCATAACCTCTGATCGGTGGGTTCTTCAAATAGTCCGGCTAGGATACTCCCTCAATTTGATCTCCACACCTCCAAATTGCCCACCGGGACCTCAGCCCTTCAGCTTCCAGCACAGGCAGGTACTTGCAGAGGAACTCTCTGCCCTTCTCAGTGCCAATGCGGTCAAGCCCGTTCCACCAGGGCAAGAAGGGCTGGGATTCTATTCCAGGTACTTCCTTGTGCAAAAAAAAACAGGGGGGATGCATCCCATCCTAGACCTAAGGGCCCTGAACAAATTTCTGGTCCGAGAGAAGTTCAGGATGCTTTCCCTGGGCACCCTTCTTCCCATGAATCAGGAGAACGATTGGCTATTCTCTCTGGACTTAAAGGATGCTTATACTCACATCCTGAAACTTCCAGCTCACAGGAAGTATCTTCAATTCCGTCTGGGGACGCAGCACTTTTGAGTATTGTGTGCTGCCCTTTGGTCTGGCGCGTAAGTAACGCAAAAGCAGAGAAACTCTTCAGCTGCAGGCTAAAGTACTATCCCCTGACGTCAGCACAATCCCTGGCAGCCAATCAGAAGAGACGTCCCCCCCTCCCCCTCAGCCAAACTGGCAGAATCATAACACTGTGTTGAGTCATCCCTTAATAAATATTTTAAATCTACGTTGGACGCCTTTGGTCCGTTTTTTAAACAGCCTGATTCTGTTCCCACTCTTCTACTGCTCCTGTGACTTTTCATGTGACATTATTCTTTCCATTACTGTGGTTGTGTTTTGAGTTCCTTATATCCAAAGAGAGTGCTGTCACGTTTTCTTTTTTTTTAATGGTATCTGTTAGCTTAGCTCCTAGATGTACTGCTCAATCCCTCCCCCCCCTAAAGTTGTGAACTTAGCTAAATGGAAACATTTAAAGGTAACGTTTCTTGTGTTCATTATTTCTTATGTATTTGTAACGACTAGCTGGTAAGGTGTAGTGCTGTTTAATAAATCTCCTAGACCACTAGCATCATCGTCTCATTGTGTCACCTTCACTGCCTCCTGAGTGCAACTGCTGAGGTGAACACAGCCGACCAGATGCACACAAATCTCCCCAAGGCTACAGTAGAGCAGGGATCAAGAGGCCAGGCACGGGGCAGCCTATTTAAATGGGGCTTCAGCTGAGCAGGAACCAAGGGTGAAGACGCAGAGCAGCTAATCCCAAAGGGGCTTCGGCTGAGCAAGAACAAAAGGTGCAGGAATGGAGCAGCTTAAACAGCAACTGAGGACAACAGCTGCCAGAGCAGTGAAGCAGGAACTCGATGCCCTAAAGACAATACTGTGTGGATGATGTCCCCCAGCCACGCTTGAGCCCCTGCACAGAAAGGCATGAGTTGGGCGCATGCCAGTGCCTAAGGACTCCATCCAGCTCCATCTGGTCAATGCTGCCAGATGCCCCAATCAGCCTGTGGCGGTGGCCCCGCTCCTGTCCTGACCAGACACCATGGATGTCCCCAGATCTGAGGCCCTACCCGGTGGTAAGTGTGCCACCGCCAACCGTGACAGTATTATTCTTTTGGTAAGTGTTCCACTTTTTCTCATCAAGAAGATTTGTGTATCTTGATAGTTACAATTTCAAAAAATAAATTTTTTAAAAAATTAACTCCCAAAGGGTACAAGGGAACACTTTGATTTAAAAAAAAAAAAAAAAAACCAAAACTCTATGATGTCAGCTGTGCTGTCAACATTTGCTGCCAGGGTTGAAGCTTCAAGAATATCTCTAAATACACTCTCTGTTATGTGTCCTTTGTTTAATAATATCAATTGTATATAAGGTCTGTTACATATTTGCATTTCAGTTAGAAAGAGAATATACCAAAGTAAAGGTTTTGTGTTTGACTTAGATTGTGTCTAGGATAACTTCAAGTGTATGAGGTCTTATTCACTAGTGCTGAGGCTGTTGAATGTATATATACCAGTATGTGTGACCAGTGTGTGAAAAGTACCGAAAGCGAGGTTACAAATAACAGAGATAAAAGCTATAAAAGTTGGAGGGATAAATCTGGGCAGCCTTCATTTTTGATAGTTTTGGGTCCTGTAGGATCAGTAGAATGGGGCTATGGAATCTTTTTCACAACTTTGATATTTTTCATGTTCTACAACCTAAAACCTGAAGGTACTTAAAGTGGGGTATGTGATTTCCGGTGTTAATTACTTTTTTTATTGATAAATTTCTTATTTGTTAAAGATGTAACTAGTCCATACCTGAGGCTGAACTTTTGCAGGATTATGCAGTTGATATCCCTCTATCCAGAAGTGTAGTCAGATTGAGGACGCGGGGGGAGAGGAGAGTGGACTGGTGCCGGCGCATATTTTAAATGTGATTGCGTGAAAAATAGGCACCGGCACCATCAGAAGTCCTTTTGGAGGAGCGGCCACTCCCCTGGTGACCCACTTAGCTATGCCTCTGCCTCTATCTTGTGGTATAAATAAGTCAACCCCCCCCCCCCCCACACACACACACACACACACACTTTTGGTACCTTCTTGCTCACCAGGTTATCTCTCTCTATATCTATATAATAATTTGTACCTCAACGTTCTATGGCTGGCTGGGTTCGTAACATCCTGATGTCAGCAAGCCTTCCCTCTCACTGTCCCGCCCTTGCGTAAAGACGAAATGACATCAGAGGAGGGCGGAACAGTGAGAGGAAAGGGAACGCTGGAGGCGAGCTGACGTCAGGATGTTATGAACGGATGGGAGGAGAGGGCAGGGCACAGGACAATCGCTGGACATGGAGGGGAGGACAGAATCGTGGGACATCGAGGGGAGGGCAGGGCACAACAGAGGAGAATCGATGGACATGGATGGGAGGAGAGGAGAGAATCGCAGGACACGGAAGGGAGGGCAGGGCAGAGGAGAATCGCTGGACATGGAGGGAAGGCCAGAATCGCGGGACACAGAGGGGACAGCAGGGCAGAGGAGAATCGCTGGACATGGAGGGGAGGTCAGAATCATGGGACACGGAGGGGATGGGAGGGGACGGAAGTATCGCTGGACATGGAGGGGAGGGCAGGGGAGAGAGGAGAAATCGCTTCGACGAGAGCCTTCCTAGGGCCCGTTTCATTTTTGACAAAATGGGCTTGGTTGCACTAGTATACAGTGGGGGAAATAAGTATTTGATCCCTTGCTGATTTTGTAAGTTTGCCCACTGACAAAGACATGAGCAGCCCATAATTGAAGGGTAGGTTATTGGTAACAGTGAGAGATAGCACATCACAAATTAAATCCGGAAAATCACATTGTGGAAAGTATATGAATTTATTTGCATTCTGCAGAGGGAAATAAGTATTTGATCCCCCACCAACCAGTAAGAGATCTGGCCCCTACAGACCAGGTAGATGCTCCAAATCAACTCGTTACCTGCATGACAGACAGCTGTCGGCAATGGTCACCTGTATGAAAGACACCTGTCCACAGACTCAGTGAATCAGTCAGACTCTAACCTCTACAAAATGGCCAAGAGCAAGGAGCTGTCTAAGGATGTCAGGGACAAGATCATACACCTGCACAAGGCTGGAATGGGCTACAAAACCATCAGTAAGACGCTGGGCGAGAAGGAGACAACTGTTGGTGCCATAGTAAGAAAATGGAAGAAGTACAAAATGACTGTCAATCGACAAAGATCTGGGGCTCCACGCAAAATCTCACCTCGTGGGGTATCCTTGATCATGAGGAAGGTTAGAAATCAGCCTACAACTACAAGGGGGGAACTTGTCAATGATCTCAAGGCAGCTGGGACCACTGTCACCACGAAAACCATTGGTAACACATTACGACATAACGGATTGCAATCCTGCAGTGCCCGCAAGGTCCCCCTGCTCCGGAAGGCACATGTGACGGCCCGTCTGAAGTTTGCCAGTGAACACCTGGATGATGCCGAGAGTGATTGGGAGAAGGTGCTGTGGTCAGATGAGACAAAAATTGAGCTCTTTGGCATGAACTCAACTCGCCGTGTTTGGAGGAAGAGAAATGCTGCCTATGACCCAAAGAACACCGTCCCCACTGTCAAGCATGGAGGTGGAAATGTTATGTTTTGGGGGTGTTTCTCTGCTAAGGGCACAGGACTACTTCACCGCATCAATGGGAGAATGGATGGGGCCATGTACCGTACAATTCTGAGTGACAACCTCCTTCCCTCCGCCAGGGCCTTAAAAATGGGTCGTGGCTGGGTCTTCCAGCACGACAATGACCCAAAACATACAGCCAAGGCAACAAAGGAGTGGCTCAGGAAGAAGCACATTAGGGTCATGGAGTGGCCTAGCCAGTCACCAGACCTTAATCCCATTGAAAACTTATGGAGGGAGCTGAAGCTGCGAGTTGCCAAGCGACAGCCCAGAACTCTTAATGATTTAGAGATGATCTGCAAAGAGGAGTGGACCAAAATTCCTCCTGACATGTGTGCAAACCTCATCATCAACTACAGAAGACGTCTGACCGCTGTGCTTGCCAACAAGGGTTTTGCCACCAAGTATTAGGTCTTGTTTGCCAGAGGGATCAAATACTTATTTCCCTCTGCAGAATGCAAATAAATTCATATACTTTCCACAATGTGATTTTCCGGATTTAATTTGTGATGTGCTATCTCTCACTGTTACCAATAACCTACCCTTCAATTATGGGCTGCTCATGTCTTTGTCAGTGGGCAAACTTACAAAATCAGCAAGGGATCAAATACTTATTTCCCCCACTGTATATATATATATAATCACACAATACACCAGAAAGCCCACACAGAAATATTGTTGTCTTACAACTTGGGAGCTCTTTTCCTGGGACAAGTAAAGGGACCAGTAGTAGTAGATTAATGCATATGTGTGTGTTCATTCTAGGTCTGCATCAAAGACTGTCACCATTGATGAGAACACAAAGCCAAAGATTAATGTTACACAAGTTCAAGCTTCTGGGGACCACGTCCTGTATGAACTCATAAGCCCAACTACTGCCTATTATATTGAACAAGGCAAGTAAAGTCAATCTGGGATGAAGCTGGGAGCAGAGAGCTCAAGAGATGGGAGTTTAGGGGGCTGGAATATGAGCAAGGAAGGATACAATCAAGTAGTGGACTGGAAGGTGAATGGATCAAGGTTCTGCCAAATTGGCACTGATTATGCAAACTATAAATTCTAGTAAATAAATACATATAAATAGCAATAAGATTAAATATTTGGAAGGTGAGTGGAGAAGGGTTGGAAAATGCTAGGAACTGGAACATGTACCTTTTGATATTCCAGCCTGATATTCTCTGTACTTCTGTACGGAAAAATATCTCTGTCATTTCACAAAGGACAGCTTAAGAAACCTCCTTTCTGGAGCTTATCCTGAGGGCAGCCCACCAACTCACTGCCAGCCTGTAGTATTGGTCAACTGGATATTGATTACTGCATGATACAGACTATTGTGAGAAAATGGGAACAAATTGCTACAAAAGATGTCTAGTGGCATCCAGCTCTGCAGGCTTGACTTCAAGAGGAAGGGAAAAGAGATCTTTAGACCGCAATGATTTCAGTGAAAGACTTTGCAGGAAGTGTTGTTGGCTGTAAAACTCAGGTTTTCAATGGACACGATCTTCTAGCCACACAAGTAAAATTACATCACGCTGACGTGACTGACCCGGCACGCCAATAGCATAAGCTCTAAATATTTTAAACTGCTCAATAATTCTCGCCTAATATGTACATCACACGAATGAACATCAGTTTTATTTTGTCACAGTTAGAGAGGGGCATAATCGAACGTCGCCGGCCAAATAGTTCGCCGGTGATCTATTGTGGCGGCGGCACTGCAGCTGGCCAGAACCGTATTTTCGAAAAAGATGGCAGGCCATCTTTTCTTTCGATAATACGGTTTAGACCGGCCAAATGCCAGAGTTCACTGGGTTTGAGATCGCTGGTTTTGTTTTTCAGCGATAATGGAAAAAAAAATGCCGGCCATCTCAAACCCGGCGAAATCCAAGGCATTTGGTCATGGGAGGAGCCAGCATTTGTAGTGCACTGGTCCCCCTCACATGCCAGGACACCAACTGGGCACCCTAGGGGTCGGTGCGGTGGACTTCAGAAAAAGCTCCCACATGCATAGCTCCCTTACTTTGGGTGCTGAGCCCCCCAACCCCCCACAAAACCCACTACCCACAAATGTACAACACTACCGTAGCTCTTAGGGGTGAAGGGGGCAACTACATGTGGATACAGTGGGTTTTGGAGGGCTCCCATTACCAGCACAAGTGTTACAGGTAGGGGGGATGGGCATGGGTGCGCCTGCCTTAAGTGCACTGCGGTACCCACTAAAAGTGCTCCAGGGACCTGCATACACGAAGGCCTCTAGGACTTGTGCCAAGGTTATACAGCAGCAACACCAGTTGAGACCTGAAGTCTAATCTCTTTGAAAAAGTCCTTTATTTGAATAAGCATGTTTACTCACAGTTAACTGCAGATCAGAGGTTGTGCCCCACTGGCAAAGAGTCTCCCTGGTACTGAGATTAGCAGTAGGTCAGAGCTGGCAGAATGGTGTACCAATGCCCTCTTTCAGCAACATTCAAGGTAATAACTAAGTTCTCTGGTAACACGTGAAAGGGATCTAAAAGTGGCTTACAAAAATGGCCACTACCTCATGGACTACCGGAAACAAAACAGGGCACACTCTGACCCAGTTAGCAGGGGGAAAAGCACCATGGGAGTAGAGCCCACTACCCTACACCCACCACAATGCATTGCTGATGTGACTCTGCAGTGCACCTAACAGAAAAGGTTTCACACTCACCCGAGAGCCACATCACAACCAGGGAAAGGCTGTCAGAGGATAGAACACATTCTGCTGTCATGGAGGTGGGTACGGCATTTGAGGCTGGCATAGAGGCTGGCAAAATATGTTTATAATTGTGTTTTTTTAGGGTGGGAGGGGGTTGGTGACCACTGGGGGAGTACAGGAAGGTCATCCCCGATTCTTTTCGGTGGTCATCTGGTGGGTTGGGGCACCTTTTTGAGGCTTGGTCGTGAAACTAAAAGGACCAAGTAAACCCGGCGAAATACTGCTTAACGCTGCTTTTTTTTTTGTTCCGTTATCCACAAAAGCTGGCCATCTGGTAGCCATGCCCATGCCCGCCCATGTCCCGCCTTCGCTAAGCTGCCGACATGCCCCCTTGAACTTTTGCCGGCGAGGCAACGGGAAAGCGGCGATGCTGTCAAAAACGCCGCTTTCGATTATACTGATTTCGCTGCTTTTAAGAAATCGCCGGCCATCTCCCGATTTATGTCGGGAAATGGCCAGTGATCACTTTCGAAAATAAGCCTGAGAGTGACCCATGTTACTTTTCATTCATCCTGTCAATTTATTTCAATCAGTAAAAATTAAAGAGTTCAATTTAGCAGCACTTCTGTTCAACATATCTTTCCCTTAAAACTTGTTTTAAACGCTGCTCCTTGCACACACAAATGATCTATAACTGACCCTCATATTTGCTGTTTAAGATGTTTAGGACAACAGCATGATACAGTCACTTGCTGTAGCTGTAAAAGTATGTCTCAAAAGACTCTTCAAATAAGAGCTCTTAAACTTCAAGATTACCTCTGAACTTCCCGTTCAGAAACATCGACTGCAAGCTTGTCTAAGCAGCACTCAGCTTCTAACTATTCTACTTTAGCTTCCACTTCAGGTTCAGTTCGAAACCAGTCAGTTCCTACTCTCCTCCTTGTCTCAGAGCCCAGGGATCAGGTGACTTCAATCCTTGCTCTCCCCCTTGCCTCAGAGCCCAGGGATCAGGTGATTTCAATCCCTGCTCTCCCCCTTGCCTCAGAGCCCAGGGATCAGGTGACTTCAATCCCTGCTCTCCCCCTTGCCTCAGAGCCCAGGGATCAGGTATCGGCATTTCAAATACCACATACTGTGATAGATACAGATCCACTTTTTCTCACAGTGTTACCATTTAACCTGATGTCAATGACTCAATATCAACGGGTTGGCACTAACAGCTGGAAGTCACAACCAGAGTACATACATTCGATACCAATACCTCTTACAAAGCATCAATGCCGATTGCCAAAATAGCTCTACATCATCCTCCTCGATTCCTCCCACTCGTCAATGTCGTAATGATTCCACATCATCCACTACATCTACTTCTCGACGCAAGAGATGTCGATCTCACTCTCGCCACCAAGCCTCAGTTTCTATGCAGTCTACCTCTCGTGCATCTTCAAAATCTCAAAGGAGCATGAGATCTAAATCACGTTCTTCTTCTAATCATAGCATTCATACCCAAAACAATTTAATTTGATTTCTCACACACTTTTTAGAGCAGCATGTCTAATAAGAATCAAATTTCCATAATTCCAAAAACTCAGGAAACAGTTAATATATGTCCTTTACCATCATCTAAGATTTCTTCTTTACATAAATCTTTAAACAGAATTTATGGTCCAATTCATCATCACATTCTAAGAATGATGGTTTTGATTTGAATTCAATAATGTACAAAAAGTGGGAGTACGACCAAGGATACCAGAAACTGGAGGATGTTCTTAAATAAAAAACTTTATTGGAGGTTTGAAGACTCGACACAATGTCGTGTTTCGGCCGTCAGGCCTGCATCAGGAGTCTATAAAAAGTACATTTATATATGATATATATGATAAAAGAACAGAAAAAATTAATATCTACAGAAAAAGTTAAAAACATTAAATATTGTAAATTATATAAACTTATAAACTTTAAAGGTATATGTGTGGCAATTTTATAAGATGATATAAAAATAATAATAATAATAATAATTAAAAATAAAACACATGCATATAATAAACTTATAGCGAAAAAATACTATGTATAGATTTATAAAATAATAATGCAGTGCAAAAAGCCCATACATGTCCTATATGAATAAAAAAAACACAAAAATAGGACAAAAAACGTGGATGGTAATGATGGTAAGCACTACAAGGGTATGGTTTGCTGGCGGATCTTCTCTCACTTTGATTTGAATTCACCATTACCATCTCCAACTTTTTCAGTTCACTCTATGCACCCTGTAGTTTCTGAAGATCACCTCCCAGGTACTTCAACACAACTCTCCACTAATCAAAATTTAGAACCCTCTACACAGGAGGGCTCTTACTCAACATTTTTATTAAAATTAACGAAATCTTTAGATGTTTCAATGCCTTCTCAAAATACTGACAAAAGAACAGTTACTAAGTATTTAAATACTACAAAAGAGACTATTGCCCTTCCTGTCGCCCAAGTGCTTCAGGACCATCACAATGTACTTTGGTCAATACCCTATTCTACCAGATCTACTCAGAGAGCTTTAGAGAATAAATATAAAGTTCATGAGGTCTTAAGTCATGGCAAGTTACAACTTCTACATGCATCGTTAGTTGTTAAATCAGCAATGCGCAGAAATAAAAAACAAAAAGGTATCACTAATCATCCACCACCTAAGGACCTAAAGTCCACACCTTCCATGATGGTGGAACATCTATATACCATTATGGATGATTTATCTAAGTTACAGTCTGTTTAACCAAAAGACAGTACACCTTTATTTTTATCTATTATGTCCAATTTGGATGATTGCTCCAAACAAATGATCTGAGTGACTCATGATAATTATGATACATCAATTAGAGAAGCAGCAACTGCAATTGCTACCAGGTGTCTAGCTTGGTTAACAGCTTCAGCTTTGGGTGAAGATTTCTACAAAAAAGTAGCAGATGCTCCTTGTTCAGGCGACTCTGTTTGGAAACAAGGTTAAAGAATTAATAGATGGTCTTAAAGAAGACTGTACTACTCTTGATATCCTATAACAGGACAAACAACAGATTCATAAAACAAATTATTAAAAGCTACAATATTATTCTTCCCATAATAAATATCAACAACGCAAATCATATTCTATACATCGTACTACATATAATATTAAAGCTGGCCACTAACACTCAAATTACCAAAACCGAGAAGGACGGGACAGATGTAATCAAAAACCTATCCCGACCTAGCAACCAAAATTACCATCTAATTTTTAACACCATGTTTCAACCTCACAATCCTGTGGGAGGCAGAATCCAAGCATTTTTACTAGTTTGGAGACAAATAACATCAGACAAATGGATACTAAACATAATTCAAAATGGTTATTCCCTTCATTTTCTATGCCATCCACCACTACGGTCACCAACTCTACTCCATCTTTCTATTACCCAGACAGTGTTATTACAACATGAGGTTCACAGATTACTTCAGGAAGATGCCATAGAGACCGTACCCTTTCCACAGAGAAACAAGGGTTTTTATTTGAAATATTTCCTCATTCCAAAGAAAGATGGAGATTCAAGAGTTTTATTAGACCTCAGAAAACTGAACAAATTTATTCTCAAGGAAAATTTTTAGATGAATACCCTTGCTGTAATCCTCCCACTCTTACAACAGAATGTTTGGTTCACAGCCCTCGATCTTCAGGATGCTTATTTACATATTCTCATCCATCCATCGTCCAGAAGGTTCCTACAATTTGTTGTCAATGACCAACATTCCCAATACAAAGTCCTACCATTTGGCCTCACATCAGCACCCAGAGTGTTCACCAAATGTGTAGGGGCACCTGAGGCCCATCTACATCAAAAGGGCTTCCTTCTGTTTCCCTACCTGGATGATTGGTTAATTGTAGCACCATCTCCACATCAGAATCTGGAAGTCTTACACCTCACGATTCATCTTATCACAGAGTTAGGTTTTCTAATCAATTACAAGAATCACATTTGATCCTGACTCAAAGGTTGATGTTTATAGGGGCAGAACTAATCTCTCAGAACTCTCTAGCGAAGTTACCAGCACCTCATGGCTTACTTTTAATACATTTAGTACAACATCTTCAATCTGTTCAAGTTACAACTGCTCGAACTCTTGTAACTCTTTTAGGACATATGGCCTCCACAGTCAACGTCCTTCCATTAGCACGTATGAACATGTGTCCACTTCAATGGTACTTGAAAAACAGATAGATTCAGTACCTCCATCCCCTATCAACAAAGATTTTCATTACCAATCAAATCAAACAAAAATTGCTATGGTGGACACAGCCACAAAACCTCCTAGTTGGAGCTCCCTTTCACACACCTCAACAAACCAAGATACTGACATCAGACACTTCCAAGATAGGATGGGGAGCACATCTAGACAACTATACAACTCAGGGGAAGTGGATTTCAAAAGAGAAAACTTATTCCATCAATTTTCTAGAACTACAAGTGATCGGATTAGCCATTCAGACTTTTCAAAGCTTTCTCAGTTTCAAGTAATACAAGTTCGAAAGGACAATCAGGTAGCAATGTTTTATTTGAACAAACAGGGAGGCATGGGTTCTTACAGCCTTTATTGTGAAGCAATCAGTCTATGGATCCTAGTCCTCTCACTTCATTCAACAGTTCAAGCTATGTACCTATCAGGCTACAACAATCAGGTAGTGGACTCATTAAGCAGGAAACTACATCCACACAAGTGGTCTTTAAAGATCACAGTTATTGAAAACCTTTTTCCACTTATGGGGAATGCCACAAATAGATCTTTTTGCATCCCCACAGAACAACAAGTGTCCCAGATTTTGTTCAAGGTGGCCCAGTCACAAGCGAATATCAGAGGACGCATTTGCAATTCCATGGACAAACACTGTCTTTTAAGTATTCACTCCCATACCACTCATACCAAGAATATTACAAAAGGTCATTCAAGACAAGACAACACTAATTTTTTTTTTAATCATTTATTTATAATTTTTTCATTTTACAAGGATCACTTGCAAAACAGTAAAACAGAGATGATTGTACATTAAAACAATATTAGAAGAAGAAAATCTCAACAAGATAAATGGATTTTATACAATCTTTCTCTTTCTTAGACCACAAAATAAATAGGGAGAGTGAAACAAGACAAGGAGATCAATTTAAACAACAGCAAACAAAGAAAACGTGGTATTAACCCGATTATCCCCGGTTATTATTTATCTAAATCATTATTCCACATTGATCATCTGGTTGGTTTCTTCAAGACCATAACGGTGCATAGTCCATCAATTTCATTGGAAACATACTTATTGTCCAATATTAGTGAAAGTAATACACCTGATTTCATTTTTTTTCCCCTTTTAAAACCAGAAGTTGTTTAACAATACAAACCCTTGAATCTCCAATCCAATTCCCGCTGATTAAAGTAATCCCAGTTTCACAGGCTTCACTCCTTTTGAATTAATATATTAAGAGGAATCATTTCAGAGGAAAAAAAACATTAGGAGTCATACCTGGGAAAACAACAATCTCGATATTAATCATCTGTAACAATATTCATTTTGTTCAAAGTTTTCTGGTCTTTTATCATTTTCAAATCTTAACCATTTCCTACTTCAGTAGAACTTCATTTGCTGTATATTCTCAAAGGATTTGATTAGATTATCCATGTGGCTCATTAACAAGACTGACAACACTAATTTTAATAGTACCTACTGGCCAAGACAACTCTGGTTTCCAGTACTCAAAACTTTGACTGTCCTTCCTCTACAAGTTCTTCCACAAGTCCCAGATTTATTTACCCAAAACAAAGGTTTGCTGTTACATCCGAATTTAACAAAACTATGTCTCACAGCTTGGTATATCCAAGGACCTCATTAGATTATTCTATGTTTTCTGAACCAATTCTTAATGTTTTACTAGCCTCCAAAAAACAATCAACTCGAAATTCATATTCTGCTAGATGGACCCATTTTACCTCCCAGTGTAAACTACATAATCTCAATCCAGTCTCCTGTTCTATGAAAGATGGAGAAAATAATCCAGCAGTGGAGAAATAGAACAGGAGACTGGATTGAGATTATGTGGTTTACACTGGGAGGTAAAACGGGTCCTAGCATGCTCTTCATTTGAAGTGCATATAGTGGCTATTTCACTCTTCCATGATCTGATTGATGACATCACCATAATCAGACATCCTATTACCAAACGTTCCATGAGAGGTCTAATCAATTTAAAACCTCCCATTCAAACTCCACCAGTAGTTTGGGATTTAAACTTAGTACTTGAAGCACTTATGGATCCCTCATTTGAACCTTTACACTCTGCAAACTTAAAATTTTTAGCTTGGAAAACAATATTTCTTATCACAATCACTTCTGCTCATCGGATTGAGGAACTAACATGTTTCCTACGCTCCAACACTCAAATTTTACACGATAAGGCCATACTACGTACTTATCGTAAGTTTTTACCAAAGATTGTTTCACCTTTTTCATATCAATCAATATATTTTCCTACCAATATTTCAACCACCTCCACCCAATCACCAACCCAACGTTGTTTGCATACTCTAGACTGTACCAAATCATTATCTATATATTTACAACATACAATTTATCCAAATAGACCTTCTCAGTTATTCCTATCTCATTGTACAAATCATCAACCAGTCTTCAAAAGGACCCTGTCTGTCACGTCTGTGGTCGTGACCCCTCTCAGACTCACCTTACTTCTGGCGGTCAGCTTCTGAGCTGGCTTCTAACTGTTCTTCCTGTCTCTGTGTCTGTTTGCTGGCTGCTTCCAGCATGGCTCTGATTACTCCACTCTACTGCACCTGTGTGTGTTTAGCCTCTCTGTGCTTCAGTATGCTTTCTGCCTGTGTTTTGGTTTGTGTTCCTCTTGCCCTCTGGTGGCTAGGCGTGGTGGCTGCATTGGATTGTCTGTGTGCTGTTTCCCGTTCCAGGCTTCAGCCCAGTCCAGTCCGGATCTTCCGGCCTGCCAGACTTGCTTAGCTTGTTTGAGCCTGCACAGCACCCATAGCTGCCTTGTGATTGCTGCAGCTGAATCTCAGCTGCTGCTGGGCTTATTAGCCATTTGGAAACTCTCTGCTTTGCCTTTGCATCGCCTAAGGCCCTGGTATGTTGGGGTGCTGGTGCACTTCTGCCTAGTCCAGTTATAGTCTGTAATTCTTGCCTAATTCTAGTTTAGTCTTTGTGTAGCTTTGTGTTCTGTATTGCTTGTTTACTGTATTGCTTGTTTCCCAGTCTTGTTTCTTGTTCGTAGTTCTTAGGTTGTCTGTGTTTCTTGTGCAGTGGCTGCCTGGCAGCTTTCAGTTCTGTCTCTTATCTATCAGCGTTTGTTCCCTGTTTCAGTGGCTGCTTGCAGCTTTCAGTTCTGTCCCTTGTCTGTTTGAGAGTCCTAGTCTAGTATTCTGCCTAGCCTCCCTGTGATTCTAGTCCCTGTGTGTATCCTGCTGGTATCCAGTTCCTGCCCTGTCCTGCAAGTCCTGCCAGCCGCCTGCACCCTGGGGAAGGGCGGCCAAGTGCAGGTGAAGTCTAGCCATCCCTGACAGAGTTCTGTCTTATCCCTGTGTGGGGTGGTTTTGCCGGCCACTGCCACTCCTCGGCAGTGGCCTAAGGGCTCACGATTCTAGTTCCTGCTTTTGGAAAAGCCTGGCACTGTCGAATTATATTGTAAGCTGCATTTTGTTACATGAAATCCACTTTTCAAAAGCCAAGACCAATTCGTCATGTCACAGCTCATAAACTTAGAGCCATGGCTGCTTCAACTGCATATTTTCACAGGACACCACTACTAGTTAAATGCCGAGCGGCAATTTGGTCAACGATACACACGTTTACCAAACACTTCTGTTTGGATGCTGCATCACTTGCTGATTCTACGTTTGGACAGATGATTCTTCATGAGGCAACTTGAACAGCAAATTGTCTCCTCCTCCTTACACAGGTACCAGTCATTTGCTTTTTAGTTTATATATAAGTTTATATATATATATACACACACACACACATACTGTTGACTGAACATTCTGTTTCATTCTGCTACCTGTGTACACTAGAGATTCTTCACTTGTGTGCAGTGATGTAGCCAGACCTGACATTTTGGGTGGGCCCAGAGCTAACATGGGTGAGCACTTTGTATATATAGGTGTGAGTAGCGTTTCTTGGAATACTCATAAATAATGCCTTAGAGTGCACTTGACGACAGATTTTTAATAGTTTGCCAACAGCCTTCCTGCATCAACATAAACCACATACATATTCGGAGCCTATGTTGCAAACCTTACCACCAATTCTGAACAGGCGCTGTGTGCGTGGGCTGCAGGTAGGGAGATAGGCACTGTGTGCATGGGCCAGTGGGATCAGGTGCTGGGTGTGCAGGCCGGAGGGGGACCAGTTGCTGAGTGCGCGGGTTGTGGGTCTGCGGGCAGGCTACAGCTACCAACCAGCATGCAGCAGCAGCCTTGATGACAGAGGCAGATACAGGTGTGTACCAGAGCAGGTTCTGATGCCTGATTTCCCAAGTGCTGCAGCAAAAATGTAAAAAGCAGGCAGGAGGGCTTCTCTTTGCTTGCTGCAGCAGCGCTGGAGGCTTCCACGTGACTGCATGCTGCTGTGCAGCCTAACCGACTAATAATAAGACAGGCACCGATTGGTGGGTCAGAGAGGCTGGGTAGGCCTGAACTGTGATTGGGTGGGCCTGGGACCACTCAGGCCTACCTGTAGCTACGCCCCTGCTTTTGTGGCTAGAAGATTTTGTCCATGGAAAAATAATAGTTGCTTACCTGTAACAATAGTTTTCCGTGGACAGTAGATCTTCTAGCCACACAATCCCTCCCACCCTCCCTAAATTGTCATTTGCTATTTTCAGTAAACTGATTTCATGAGGTGTTCTACTGTATTTATAGTACATATTAGGCATGAAGTATTGAGCATGCTCAGTTTAAAATATTTAGAGTTTAAGCTATTGGATTTGCCAGGTCGGTCATGTCAGTGTGATGTAATTTCACTTGTGTGGCTAGAAGATGTACTGTCCATGGAAAACTACCGTTACAGGTAAGCAACTATTATTTATCTCCTGCCATGGTGGAAGTGGAAGGGAAAAGAGAAGGGAATCACTCCAGATGGCTTAGAATCTCCAGATTGAGGCCGGTGCTGATTTTATCTTCATTCTTCCTGTGCAGAAACGGGGACAATTTATACCACCAGACATCTGGATTTGGAGAAGAATCCAGAACTTAAGCAGTCCACACTCCAGATCCGAGCCTACAACAAATTACATCATAATGACAGTGACATCATCACTGTCAACATCATTGTGCAGGACGTCAATGACATGCTGCCAAAGTGCTCCCCGGCTATACTTGTGTAAGACTCAAAGGCTATTACTAATGAACAGAGTGAAAA
This sequence comes from Microcaecilia unicolor, assembly GCF_901765095.1. Taxonomy (NCBI): domain Eukaryota; kingdom Metazoa; phylum Chordata; class Amphibia; order Gymnophiona; family Siphonopidae; genus Microcaecilia; species Microcaecilia unicolor. Next base: position 50,540 of record NW_021963206.1, read on the forward strand.
AAGAAAGTGTTGTTAATCACAGGGGAGGTGTGTGTGTGTTTGTGAGTGACAGAGAGAGAGGGACAATGTGTGCTAATCAGAGGGGAGGAGGCTGTGTGTATGAGTGACAGGGAGAGAGGGACAATGTGTGTTAATCACAAGGGAGGAGGCAGTGAGAGTGTGTGGGAGTGTGTGAGAGAGACAGGGAGAGAGGGACAATGTGTGTTAATCACAGGGGAGGAGGCAGTGTGTGTGTGTGACAGGGAAAAATGGACAGTATGTGCCATAGGAGAAACGGATAATATAAAGGAGACAGGAATAATGGTGGAAATTCTATATAAGGTGCTGAAAGAAAACGCGCTTAGAGATATTCTATAAACCTCACTTAGAGTTAGGTGTGGTTTGTAGAATACACGTACACCCATCCCCACGACTACAATTTAGGTGTGGCCATTTACACCAACTAAAACCTGGTGTAAATGCCCACAGCTAACTTAGGCATGGATTAGCTTAGTCTATAATAATGCGTGTAATTTTTAGGCGCATTGGGCCATATTCTATAACATGTATACATTTTAGAATGCTAATGAAACGCCCATTTCCACAACCATAGCCACGCTCCTTTTTGACTGCACACATTAGAATTTAGTTGCAATGCGTTACAGAATACTCTTAGTGAGTTGTGCGTGTAAATTCTAATTGCCAATTAGTGCTCATTATTGCTTGTTAAGTGCTGTTAACCACGCTGATTGGCTTGTTAAGCCAATTAAGTTACGCGCATTGTTACAGAATAAGCTTGAATTTTGGCGCAGAATGCTAGACACACTATATAGAATCTGGGGGAATGTGTATAATAGGAAAATCACATATAACTGATGCAGCCTGGCTGGATTGAAAAAGTAACCTAATACAAAAATAGCAAAAAATTCCAGCCAATATTCATGTGTTGGTGCGATGTTTAGTGGTAAAAAGGAGAAAAAGCCCTCAGAAACCTTTGGTGAAATACCAGCGGTTTAGTGCGAGGTTATGCAAGGTTTTTTATAGTATAACTCACGCAACAGTTCTATCATAGGGCAGAAAAAACTCCAATTTACACGGACCTGTACTTAAGTCTCAAAAATTTTTCAATATTCTTCTCAGACCGTTATGTGAGTCTAAGGGTTTTGATACACAATGCAAGCAACTTTTAAAGCAGTCTTTTTTTGTGCAAAATTTTCAATATTCTTCCCAGATCATTACACTGGTCTAAGGGTTTTAACACACAATGCAAGCAACTATAAAGCAGTCTTTCTGTGTGCGAAAGGAAAATGCACTTAGCTTGTGGTTTGAAATAGCACTCTTCTATGACCATTCGACGGGGACCACCGTTTCACCCGGAAAAACCTGGCTTCATCAGGAACAAAGTGCTTTGACAATGTTGAATCACAAATCTGAAACAGACAAAGTATCTTTAAAATGCCTGCCAATGTGCAAAAAACTTTAGTGAAAACACCTCTAAAAGGTCATCCCATAGACAGGCATACTTATGCTGGAGACGTTAGTGTTAAAATGGCGCCTCAGCGTTCACGTCGAGTCAGCTGTTAGATATACTTGCGTGAGAATGACGTGAAAGGTATCAAAAAAAGTTGAACCAATCAATGGAGCTGTTAAGCCCATTGGGTGCTAGCGTGTCCAATTCAAATATCCATCTCGCCTCCCTCCTGGCCAGTTTAAGTTTTCGATCGCCACCCTCTTTTAGGTGGTGCAATCCAATCGATGACAGAGCATTGTAGATCCTCGAATTTGTGTTTCTGAGCAATACAATGTTCCACAATAGGTTCTTTTATTGCAGACCTGCGGATATTTGATCTGTGCTCCAAAATCCTGACTTTCAAAGGTCTCGTAGTCATACCTATGTATGTTTTATTACAGGGACAACTTAATGAGTATACCACATGGTCAGTGGAGCAATTTGAAAAGTGTGTCAGCTTGTGTGTTTTTTTAGTATGCGGGTTGACAAATTGTTTGATCTGTTTTGTGATGTTACAAATTTGGCAATGACCACATTTAAAATGACCTGTTGTTTTTACTTTGTTGGTATGTAGTTGAATATCAGCAGGGCTGATCGTTTCTTTGATATTACTAGATCTAGCAAATGCTATGCGAAGGTGGGTGTTTTTGAATGTTTGTGTGGATTTCATAATATCCCACCTATTGCGAATCATGTTAGCAAGAAAGGGGCCATGCTCATTGTATTGCATAACCATGGTAAGTATGTTATCTTCAGTTTATGTTTCATAGGCTTAGACAACAGTAGCTGTCTATCGTTGTATTTTGCTCTCCGGTATGCATGTTTTAAAACGGACTTTGAATAGCCTCTGTCTGAAAGATTTGTCATCAAGTCTTTGGCTTGTACTTTAAAGGTGGCTGAATCTGAGCATATGCGTCTCAACCTTAACATCTGCGAGAAAGGGAGACTGTTCTTGAGGTGTAGAGGGTGACAGCTGGAGTTGTGCAAAAACGTGTTTCTGTCCGTGGTTTTTTTGAATACTTTGGTGGAAAAACAGTCAGATGTGTTATGCACTTCTACATCTAGGTAGTGAATGTGTTCAGCCGAGTGTAGTTCAGTGAACTGAATATCTTGGTTGCAACTATTGAGCCAGTTCAGGAATCTTTGAAGGTCTGTTGTTGTGCCTGCCCAGATCATAAAGATGTCATCTATATATCTCCACCAATGTAAAATAATTTCTTTAAATGGGGAATTTGCAATCCATATTGATTCAAATTGTGACATGTACAGATTGGCTATCGAAGGGGCGAAGGTTGCTCCCATGGCTACTCCACTGGTTTGAAGATATAACTTGTCAAGGAACATGAAATAATTTTCTTTCATTGCTGTTCTAGCTAGCGTGATAAGAAAATCGGTAGGTATTTGATGTGGTCTTGGTCTGCTGTCTAGTACTAGTCTAATTGTATCTAAGGCTTCCTCCTGCGGGATAGACGTGTATAAAGAGCATACGTCTAAAGTGACCATTATGATCTTTTTGTGGTCAATGTTTACATCTTGTAATTTTTGAAGAAAATGAGTAGAATCCCTGATGTATGAGGGAATTTTTAGTACTTCAGCGCTCAAAAAGGAATCGACGAAAATGGACAATGGTTCAAGGACAGAATTTTTGCCAGATAGTATTGGTCTGCCGGGGGGATCCGACAGACTTTTATGTACTTTGGGTAAGAAGTACATAACGGGGATAGTTGGAGAATTTTTACATAAGAACTTTTTGTCTTTGGAAGTAATATAGCCTTCTTCAACCGCTTTTGTGGTTGTCCTGTTTATAAAGGACTGCAGTCGGCTAGTTGGATTAAGCAAAAGTTTTTATATGATTTAGTATCATTTAACTGCCTTAGTGCCTCCTTAATATAATCACTGCGGTTGAGGACAACAATTCCACCGCCCTTGTCAGCCTTTTTAATAATGATATCATTGTCATTTTTAAGAGTGCAAAGGGCTTCTTTTTCTACTCTGGTGGTATTAAAGTGTTTGAAGTGCAGGGGACTATTCTTCTTTTTGAAATAATCCAGATCTTGGAGAATCATTGCTTTGAAAGTTTGTAATGCTGGAATTTGTGGTACTGGCGGTCTCCAAATGCTTTTAGGCTTGATAATAGTTTTATCAGACATGTTATCACGGCCATAAAAAAATAATTTGAGTTCCAACTTCCTAATGAATTTCTCTAGATCAGTGTGGAATTTGAAATTATTAAAGTGAGTGGATGGTACATAAGAGAATCCTTTAAGGAGAATAGACTCCTCTGCGGGAGATAAAGTTCTGTTTGACAGATTAATGACTGTGGAATTCACTTTTGTGACCGTGTCCATGGTTTGTTCCGTTGTCCTGTGTATCCCCTTCTGCTTCCCCTCCCTCTTTGTTTTCCTAAAAAAGATTGTTGTCTATCACTGTCACCAGAGTCTCCACTACTACCGGATGATGAAGAATTGAAAGTTGCGGTTCGCTTTTTGTAAACAGAAGATTGTACGTCTTCCGTCTGCATCCAAGGGTATACGTTATTGGTGGAATAATCTTTTTCGTCTCTAATTAGTTTTTTGAGCTTTGACTTTTTGATGTTTTCGCGAAATTTGTCTATATTTTCCTTCAAAATAGAGTGTTGTTTGTCAAATTCTACTGTCGCAATGGTGTTCTTAAGTTTGGACAGCTCGGTGTCTAATTCCTCTTTCTGAACATTAGGGTCATCAGTGAAACATTGTGGAGCTTTGTTAAAGCGTAAACCCCTAGATAGAACTAAATTGTGGTCTGCTAATCGAATATTGCAAGAAAGAACAAATCCCTAGGGGTTTACGCTTTAACAAAGCTCCACAATGTTTCACTGATGACCCTAATTTTGTAGACAAGTGGAATAGAATACTTAACAAATGTTCGCTTGATTTAATGTTACTCATTATTGAGAAGAGCCAAACTAGTCTGAATGTTCAGAAAGAGGAATTAGACACCGAGCTGTCCAAACTTAAGAACACCATTGCGACAGTAGAATTTGACAAACAACACTCTATTTTGAAGGAAAATATAGACAAATTTCGCGAAAACATCAAAAAGTCAAAGCTCAAAAAACTAATTAGAGACGAAAAAGATTATTCCACCAATAACGTATACCCTTGGATGCAGACGGAAGACGTACAATCTTCTGTTTACAAAAAGCGAACCGCAACTTTCAATTCTTCATCATCCGGTAGTAGTGGAGACTCTGGTGACAGTGATAGACAACAATCTTTTTTAGGAAAACGAAGAGGGAGGGGAAGCAGAAGGGGATACACAGGACAACGGAACAAACCATGGACACGGTCACAAAAGTGAATTCCACAGTCATTAATCTGTCAAACAGAACTTTATCTCCCGCAGAGGAGTCTATTCTCCTTAAAGGATTCTCTTATGTACCATCCACTCACTTTAATAATTTCAAATTCCACACTGATCTAGAGAAATTCATTAGGAAGTTGGAACTCAAATTATTTTTTTATGGCCGTGATAACATGTCTGATAAAACTATTATCAAGCCTAAAAGCATTTGGAGACCGCCAGTACCACAAATTCCAGCATTACAAACTTTCAAAGCAATGATTCTCCAAGATCTGGATTATTTCAAAAAGAAGAATAGTCCCCTGCACTTCAAACACTTTAATACCACCAGAGTAGAAAAAGAAGCCCTTTGCACTCTTAAAAATGACAATGATATCATTATTAAAAAGGCTGACAAGGGCGGTGGAATTGTTGTCCTCAACCGCAGTGATTATATTAAGGAGGCACTAAGGCAGTTAAATGATACTAAATCATATAAAAAACTTTTGCTTAATCCAACTAGCCGACTGCAGTCCTTTATAAACAGGACAACCACAAAAGCGATTGAAGAAGGCTATATTACCTCCAAAGACAAAAAGTTCTTATGTAAAAATTCTCCAACTATCCCCGTTATGTACTTCTTACCCAAAGTACATAAAAGTCTGTCGGATCCCCCCGGCAGACCAATACTATCTGGCAAAAATTCTGTCCTTGAACCATTGTCCATTTTCGTCGATTCCTTTTTGAGCGCTGAAGTACTAAAAATTCCCTCATACATCAGGGATTCTACTCATTTTCTTCAAAAATTACAAGATGTAAACATTGACCACAAAAAGATCATAATGGTCACTTTAGACGTATGCTCTTTATACACGTCTATCCCGCAGGAGGAAGCCTTAGATACAATTAGACTAGTACTAGACAGCAGACCAAGACCACATCAAATACCTACCGATTTTCTTATCACGCTAGCTAGAACAGCAATGAAAGAAAATTATTTCATGTTCCTTGACAAGTTATATCTTCAAACCAGTGGAGTAGCCATGGGAGCAACCTTCGCCCCTTCGATAGCCAATCTGTACATGTCACAATTTGAATCAATATGGATTGCAAATTCCCCATTTAAAGAAATTATTTTACATTGGTGGAGATATATAGATGACATCTTTATGATCTGGGCAGGCACAACAACAGACCTTCAAAGATTCCTGAACTGGCTCAATAGTTGCAACCAAGATATTCAGTTCACTGAACTACACTCGGCTGAACACATTCACTACCTAGATGTAGAAGTGCATAACACATCTGACTGTTTTTCCACCAAAGTATTCAAAAAAACCACGGACAGAAACACGTTTTTGCACAACTCCAGCTGTCACCCTCTACACCTCAAGAACAGTCTCCCTTTCTCGCAGATGTTAAGGTTGAGACGCATATGCTCAGATTCAGCCACCTTTAAAGTACAAGCCAAAGACTTGATGACAAATCTTTCAGACAGAGGCTATTCAAAGTCCGTTTTAAAACATGCATACCGGAGAGCAAAATACAACGATAGACAGCTACTGTTGTCTAAGCCTATGAAACATAAAACTGAAGATAACATACTTACCATGGTTATGCAATACAATGAGCATGGCCCCTTTCTTGCTAACATGATTCGCAATAGGTGGGATATTATGAAATCCACACAAACATTCAAAAACACCCACCTTCGCATAGCATTTGCTAGATCTAGTAATATCAAAGAAACGATCAGCCCTGCTGATATTCAACTACATACCAACAAAGTAAAAACAACAGGTCATTTTAAATGTGGTCATTGCCAAATTTGTAACATCACAAAACAGATCAAACAATTTGTCAACCCGCATACTAAAAAAACTCACAAGCTGACACACTTTTCAAATTGCTCCACTGACCATGTGGTATACTCATTAAGTTGTCCCTGTAATAAAACATACATAGGTATGACTACGAGACCTTTGAAAGTCAGGATTTTGGAGCACAGATCAAATATCCGCAGGTCTGCAATAAAAGAACCTATTGTGGAACATTGTATTGCTCAGAAACACAAATTCGAGGATCTACAATGCTCTGTCATCGATTGGATTGCACCACCTAAAAGAGGTGGCGATCGAAAACTTAAACTGGCCAGGAGGGAGGCGAGATGGATATTTGAATTGGACACGCTAGCACCCAATGGGCTTAACAGCTCCATTGATTGGTTCAACTTTTTTTGATACCTTTCACGTCATTCTCACGCAAGTATATCTAACAGCTGACTCGACGTGAACGCTGAGGCGCCATTTTAACACTAACGTCTCCAGCATAAGTATGCCTGTCTATGGGATGACCTTTTAGAGGTGTTTTCACTAAAGTTTTTTGCACATTGGCAGGCATTTTAAAGATACTTTGTCTGTTTCAGATTTGTGATTCAACATTGTCAAAGCACTTTGTTCCTGATGAGGTTTTTCCGGGTGAAACGGTGGTCCCCGTCGAATGGTCATAGAAGAGTGCTATTTCAAACCACAAGCTAAGTGCATTTTCCTTTCGCACACAGAAAGACTGCTTTATAGTTGCTTGCATTGTGTGTTAAAACCCTTAGACCAGTGTAATGATCTGGGAAGAATATTGAAAATTTTGCACAAATAAAGACTGCTTTAAAAGTTGCTTGCATTGTGTATCAAAACCCTTAGACTCACATAACGGTCTGAGAAGAATATTGAAAAATTTTTGAGACTTAAGTACAGGTCCGTGTAAATTGGAGTTTTTTCTGCCCTATGATAGAACTGTTGCGTGAGTTATACTATAAAAAACCTTGCATAACCTCGCACTAAACCGCTGGTATTTCACCAAAGGTTTCTGAGGGCTTTTTCTCCTTTTTACCACTAAACATCGCACCAACACATGAATATTGGCTGGAATTTTTTGCTATTTTTGAATGTGTATAATAGCCCAGATTCAGTGTATGGCACTCAATGTTATTCTATAATGGGCACTGAAAGATGAACGCCTATTATACATTGGCATTACATAGTAACATAGTAGATGACGGCAGAAAAAAAGACCTGCACGGTCCATCCAGTCTGCCCAACAAGACAACTCATGTGTGCTACTTTTTGTGTATACCCTACTTTGATTTGTACCTGTGCTCTTCAGGGCACAGACCGTATAAGTCTGCCCAGCACTATCCCCGCCTCCCAACCACCGGCTCTGGCACAGACCATATAAGTCTGCCCAGCACTATCCTCGCCTCCCACCACCGGCTCTGGCACAGACCATATAAGTCTGCCCAGCACTATGCCTGCCTTCCACCACCGGCTCTGGCACAGACCGTATAAGTCTGCCCAGCACTATCCCTGCCTCCCAACCTCCAGCCCCGCCTCCCACTACCGGCTCTGCTATCCAATCTCTGTTAAGCTCCTGAGGATCCATTCCTTCTGAACAGGATTCCTTTATGTTTATCCCACGCATGTTTGAATTCAGTTACCGTTTTCATCTCCACCACCTCCCGCGGGAGGGCATTCCAAGCATCTACCACTCTCTCCTTGAAGAAATACTTCCTGACATTTTTCTTGAGTCTGCCCCCCTTCAATCTCATTTCATGTCCTCTCGTTCTACCGCCTTCGTATCTCCGGAAAAGGTTCGTTTGCGGATTAATACCTTTCAAATATTTGAACGTCTGTATCATATCACCCCTGTTTCTCCTTTCCTCCATTCCGTGACGATTTCGGCACCTAGGACTTGTGCTGAAACCAAGTGTAATTCCTGGCACCCAATTTAGGTGCACCTTTCCAGTATTCCATAACACTGTGCGCACATTTTAGGAATGCCCCTGATCTGCCCATGTACCTCCCATGGCCACACCCACTTTTGAGTCGCATCCCATGAGATTTGGATGCACATTGTTATAGGATAGTGTGTAATCCAAATTGGTGGCAATTAGTGCCGATTAGCTCCCAATTAGTGGCACTAGCCCCCATATTCTATATAGCGCGCCTTGAGATCAGTGCCAAATCCAAGCAGATTCTATAACAATGTGTCAAGCAGATTCTATAACAACGTGCATAACTTAACAAGCTTAGCAAACTAATGAGAAATATAGAAACATGACAGCAGATAAGGGCCAAATGGCCCATCCAGTCTGCCCTTCCTCAGTAACCACTAACTCCTCCTTTTCCTAAGGAATCCCACACTTTTTAAAATTCTGACACTGTCATTGTCTCCACAACCTCCACCGGGAGGTCAGTCCAAACATCCACCACCCTTTCTATGAAGGAGTATTTTCATAGATTCCTCCTAAGCCTATTTCCTCTTAACTGCATCCTATGCCCTCTTGTTCTAGAGTTTTACTTTATTTGAAAAAAGCGCACCTCTTGTAATATTAATGCCACTGCGGTATTTAAATGTCTCTATCATATCCCCTCTCTCCCGCCTCTCTTCCAGCATATACATGTTGAGGTTCATAAGCCTGTCCTTATATGGTTTATGACCGAGACCACTTACCAATTTAGTAGCAGCCCTCTGGACCGACTTCACCCTATTTATATGCTTCTGTAGGTGCAGTCGCCAATTGTAGGTTAGTGATAGGCAGAATAAAAATATAAAAAAGCAAACTATCAACTAATCTCCATACTCTTTTCCCCCTAGTATTAAAACTTTAACTTTGAACCACGGCATTATCAGATAGCCTCTAGCACACACAGCAGGACCTAGATTAGTCTTAGGAGAAAAAAAAGAGAACAAGCATTATTAACTAGTTTCCATAATGTACAACCCTTTTTCCATAGCTTTAAACTGAAATTTTCTCTAGAAGTAGACACTTTTCCCTTAGTTTTAAACTGAAACTTTTTCTAGAGGTAGAAAATTAACAACAATGACTCAGAAATGACCTCCTACCAATCTTCTTACCCTCTATGCTCTTCCCTTACCTCTTCTTCATCGGTCCACTTCCTTACCTATCCCTATCCTTTCTCTCATACCTCTTTTATCCCATTTACCCTTGTTCATTTGTCCTACCACATACCTCCTTTGTTGATTCAGATAGTACAGATTGTATTCTCTTGTTACTATGTAAGCCGCATTGAGCCTGCGATGAGCGGGAAAGCGCAGGATACAAATGTAATAAATAAATAATAAATAACAGCCAAAGAATTTTAAAAAGGATAGCAGGAAGGCTCAAATCTTGTTCTAAAAGACAGTTATTTTCTGTTCTTTGGTTGCTGGAGAGGTAGTACTGCTACTGACATGAAATAGGTGTTAATTAAGGTTTGAGGAAGTAAAATATTTGCAAAGGTTAGTAAGGGCAATCTGATTACTGAGTTAGCTTGAAAGGGTTTGTATGAAGTAGTCCCCTTAGATTCACAACTATATAAAGAGAAAAGGTCCCACTTAACTTTCTTTCTGAGAAGTTCTGAGAGAAGACAACATTTCTCTGGTAACTGAACCTTATTTTGCTTTGTGCTTTGGGAACTTAAAGATTGGAGTTTAAAGGAGGAATTGTAGGTTAGTGATTAGACAGAAAATATAAAAAAAGCAAAATTTATCAACTAATCTCCATACTCTTTCCCCCCTAGTTTTAAAACTTGAACTTTGTACCACAGCACTAATAGATAGCCTCTAGAACGCACAGAAGGACCTAGTTTAGTTTTCATCCCACCCATCCTCCCAATACCCACCCACCCCTAGCCCAACTCTTCATTTACAGTCAGTTATTCTAATTAGGATAACAAGTAAGGAGTGCTCTTACAGAGTTTTAATTATATTTCAATACTTTCTAAGAAGAAAACACTAAATAAACCACACAATATACCATATAAGCTAAAGAGATTTGTATATTAGACTAATATCCTTAATACATTAGCAAGTTTTAAATTATTGAAAAACTCATAAATACTAAGCTGGAGGCAGCAGTCCAGCAATGAGAGGAGTGCTATCCAGTGTTTTGCATTGAGTGTCACATGTATGATTATCTCCCAGTTGGTGAGCAGTTATACGTGTGTGCCCGATGCAAAGACCTCCTAGCTCTCAGAGAATGGATCTGTTCTCTTAAGGCTAGAGAAGCAGACTTGGTGGAGCTGAAGTGAAGTAGGAAGTGCTCCTGTAGCCAGACCTGCCCACCAGGGGATCCACTGTCCTCTCGCACCGAGGACATGTCTCCGAGAACTTCTGCCCAGGTGGGAAGGGTTAGGGCAGCTGCTGTAGTTGGTGATTTGATCATTAGGCATGTAGATAACTGGGTGGCTGGTAGATGTGAGGCTCGCCTGGTGACTTGCCTGCCTGGTGCGAAGGTGGCAGACCTCACGCATCACCTAGACAGGATCTTAGATACTGCTGGGGAGGAGCCAGCTGTCTTGGTACATGTGGGTGTCAATGACATAGGAATATATGGGAGGGAAGTTCTGGAAACCAAATTTAGGCTCTTAGGTAAAAAATCCAGATCCTCCAGGGTACCATTTTCAGAGATGCTCCCCGTTCCATGTACAGGACCCAAAAGGCAATGGTGCAGGGATGAGGAATTTAGATTTATTAGGAACTGGGTGACATTCTGGAAAAGGGGGAGACTGTTCCTCCACCTTAATTGGGATGGAACCAGGCTACAGGCGCTAACTTTTAAAAAGGAGATAGAGCAACTTTTAAACTAGAATGGGGGGGGGGGGGGGGGGGAAGAAGCCAACAGTCGCCTAGGAGCCATGGTTCGGTGTGGAGTATCATTGAAGGATACTATTGAAACAAGACACTTAGGAAATCCCAGTAGAGAGGTTTCAACAATGCTGAAAGTAAGCCAGGTGTGCTTAATAAGAAAGCTGGATAAAGGATGCATATTATCCCCTTCAACTTTTTTTTTTATTTATAAGAATTAAAATTTACAAGCAATAAAATAACTTGCCAGAAATACAGAGAAAGTAATACACAAGAATTATTTCAATCAGGTAATTCTATACTCTTCCTTAGACCACAAAATAGGGAGAGTGAAACAAGACAAAGAGATCAATTAAACAACAGTAAACAGAAAAAACGTGGTATTAACCCCAATTATTATTTATCTGAATCATCATTCCACATTGATCGTCTGGTTGGCTTCTTCAAACACAAAACGGTGTATATTCAATTTATTTTGTTCGAAACATACTTATTGTCCAATATTAGTAAAAATAATACACCTAATTTCATTTTTTTCTTTTAAAACCAGAAATTATTTAACAATGCGAACACTTGAGTCTCTAATCCAATTCCCACTGATTAAGGTAATCCCAGTTTCACAGGTTTCACTCCTTTTGAATTAATATTACTAAGTAATAATTTATATTACTAAGAGGAATCATTACAAAGGAAATATTTCTGAGGAAATCTTTAGGAGTCATACCTGGACCTCTGGGAAAACAACAATCTCAATATAAATCATCTGTAATAATATTCATTTTGTTCAAATTTCTGGTCTATTATCATTTTCAAACTTTTAACCATTTCCTACTCCTGTAGAACTTCATTTGCTGTATCAATTTTTCTTTCTCAAAGGGTTCGATTAGGTTATCCATGTAGCTCACTAATAACATTATATCTGAAGCAAAGTTATTTACTACCACCATTAGGTCCTGGAGCGCCTTCCAGATGATATTCAATGTAACCTCCATGGGAGCCGAAAACTCCAAGCCGATAGCTCTTACGGGTTTAGGAGTGGCACCGCCGACTCGGGTTCAGCTGTAAATGACTTCCGTTTCAGCATTGACTCCTAACTCACTCCTTCACTCCTTTGGACATGGTGGTTAAATGATTCGGGAGCGATGAAGTTGTTTCCAGGTCCAAGAGCTCCTTCATCGGCGCTAATCAAAGGACTCACCAACCCAGTGATCTATGGGCAGCTCATCGCGCAGCGGGTCCCAAATTTGCTGCACAGGGGACAAAACTCTGGCCATCGGCGGCTGACCCCTGATTGTCCCCTTCCTCTCAGTTAAGGTAACTGCAGTTGCAGAGAGGAAATTTCAAGTAAACAAAGACTGAAGTTCAGAGGACAGCTGGGCCGTTGAGCGTACGAGCTTCGGGTCACCATCTTTCCACTCTCCCTATTTTGGGACACTCTTTGTCTGGTTTCTCCTCGGAGTCCTGTCTGATATGGGTAACCCTTCAGCATAGCCCTCTGAGTCATTGAAACACAGAAGCCCCTCCACCACTGCAAGGTGGTGTCCCTCGGAGGGGTCCCCTTCAACTTCTAAGCAGATTTATAGATCAAAGGAAAAAACACGATCTGAAGTGCCTTCGACAAGGTATACCACAAAGACCAAAACATGTGAAACTCCCATATGCATTCAAAAATGTCAATAATGCCTTCTATTATATTACTTTCATGTATTCTATTACCATGTAACCCAAAATCCTTCTGTAACACCAAAGGTCTATTCTCACTTCCACTATTCATGATGTATTGTAAGCCACTTTGAGCCTGCAAAGAGGTGGGAAAATGTGGGATACAAATAAATAAATAAATAAATGTACAAATCCTAGAAGCCTAAAAAATAAGATGGGATAGTTAGAATATATAGCACTAAATGATGAGGTAGATATAATAGGCATCTCAGAGACTTGGTGGAAAATCAATGGGACACTGTGTTACCAGGGTACAAATTGTATTGCAAAGAAAGAGAGGATCAAATTGGAGGGGGGTTGTGCTATATGTTAAAGAGGAAATTAAGTCAAATGAAATAAACATTCCACATGACACAGACAGCAGCATGGAATCATTTTGATTAGAAATTCCATCTGTGAAGGGAAGGAGTGTTCTTGTAGGGCTGTACTATCGTCCGCCGGAACAAAACAAACAGACAGATAAAGAAATGTTTACAGAGATTAGGAAAGCTGACAAACTGGACACTGTAATAATGGGTGATTTCAATTACCTCAATATTGACTGGATAAAAGTTACATCAGGGAATGCCAGGGAGATAAAATTTCTAGATGTAATAAATGACTGCTTCTTGGAGCAGCTAGTCTAGAAACCAATGAGAGGGGGAACCATTTTGGATCTGGTCCTTGGTGGCGTGCAGGGCATAGTGCAAGAGGTGGCGGTGTTGGGTCCCCTGGGAAACAGTGATCACAACATGATCAAGTTTGAGCTACTATCTACTACTTACTACTACTACTTATCATTTCTATAGCGCTACTAGACATACGCAGCGCTGTACACTTGAACACGAAGAGACAGTCCTTGCTCTACAGAGCTTACAATCTAATTAGGACAGACAAACAGGACAAATAAGAGATAAGGGAAATATTAAAGTGAGGATGATAAAATAAGGGTTCTGAACAAGTGAATAAGGGTTAGGAGTTAAAAGCAGCATCAAAAAGGTGGGCTTTTAGCTTAGATTTGAAGACAGCCAGAGATGGAGCTTGACATACCGGCTCAGGAAGTCTATTCCAGGCATATGGTGCAGCAAGATAAAAGGAACGGAGTCTGGAGTTAGCGGTGGAGGAGAAGGGTACAGATAAGAGAGATTTACCCAGTGAACAGAGTTTCCGGGAAGGAGTGTAGGGAGAGATGAGAGTGGAGAGGTACTGAGGAGCTGCAGAGTGAATGCACTTATAGGTCAATAAGAGGAGTTTGAACTGTATGCGGAAACGGATAGGGAGCCAGTGAAGTGACTTGAGGCTATTCTATAAGCCTGACCGCCCAAATCCCATAACGTGCAGCTCAAAAAGGGGAATGGGCAGATCAAAAGAAGTGTGTGGTGTTATAGCATTCCAAGGATCCACACCAGGTTTCAGCTGGCATAAGTCCTTGCACCCAAAGTTGTGTGCAAGAATCCCCACTAGACACTATTCTAGAAAGGATGCGCATCCTGGAGTGCCCTTTATAGAATAGCGCTGAACACTGATTTTTCCCTGGTACCTAGGTTTAAACATCCTTTACTGAATTTAGCCAAATGTCTGGACACTGGATGCTAGCTGTGAAACTGTAAGGAATTTCACTCTTCTGATGTATGTGAAGCTTCATAGTCATTGTGCACTAATGAAGATTAACAAATAACAGAAAAATAAGGTTATACTTTTTTTTTTAATTGGACCAACTTAATCTCTCTTCACTAACACCCAGGAACGAGCACTTTCCTCCTTCAAGACAGAGTGCAATGAGCAAAAGACAGCATTATCAGAAAATAAGTAGTTCTTAAAAACATCTTTCCCCTGTTTGGACTCAGACAGCAGTAGAAGCAGGATATCTCTCACTGTGAACTAACAGAGCACTATAACAGCTGGGGTTTGGGGGGGGGGAGGCGGGTACCACAGGCAAAATTTAGGCCCTCACAATATTTCCAGGCCAGATTATCAATACAATTGTTGAAATTAAGAAAATACCGCTGAAGATCTTTACTTGATACATTGACTATCACAACACAAAGGAATCTGACAGCTGAAATTGGCAATATAAACATATATCTAAAACAACTACTGAAAGGTTATACTGGGTAAAAAGTGACAGGAAAGAACACACTATAATGAAAGAAGAAATCACCTGAAGTCAAACTGGAGGTCAAATCTGAAACTCCTAATGGAGAAGGGAACTAGGGGTCAATTAGGTAAACCAGAGACTGGGAAAAAAAAGTAGACAAAGTAAAAATTAAATTGCAAAGTAACAGAACATAAACGTAATATGCAGAAGGAAAGAGAATACGAAGACAGAGGAGCCCAGCAGGAACTCACATTGTTATTATTAATATTAAACTACTACCCCTCACCTACAAATAACGTTCCGGGTCCAGCCTCCCGCAGGAGGATTAATCGGTGCAGCCACTGCTCTCGTTGTTGATAATGTCGTTACTATAGCTGCTGCTGTTCCTGAGTGGCGGAGTGTTGGGAAGCAGTAACACAAGCTGAGGCTGAGAGCGCTACTATTCTCTCCGCAACACTAGCAACTTGGGATGAACCCACAAAGGAAATCTACTGCATTTAATTTTCGAAAGGATGACTATAATAAAATGAGGGAAATGGTTAAAAAGAAACTAAAAGGATTGGCTGCAAAGGTTAGGACACTGAATCAGGCATGGACGTTATTCAAAAATACTATCTTGGAAACCCAGTCCAGATGCATTCCATATATTTGCAAAGGTGGAAAGAAGAGAAAATGTCAGCCAGCATGGTTAAAAGGTGAAGTAAAAGAGGCCATTACAGCTAAAAGATTGTCCTTCAAAGAATGGTAAAAAGACCCAAATGAAGAAAATAAGAAGCAACATAACCACTGGCAAGTCAGATGCAAAGCATTAATAAAGAAGGCTAAAAGAGAATATGAACAGAAACTTGCCGCACAGGCTAAAACTCACAGTAACAACTTTTTCAGGTATATCAGAAGCACAAAGCCTGTGAGGGAATCCGTGGGACCATTAGATAATGAAGGAGCAAAAGGAGCACTCAGGGAGAACAAGACCAAAGCAGAGAAACTGAGTATATTCTTTGCTTCAGTTTTCACAGAAGAAGATATAAGAGATCTGCCTGTACTGGAAACGGTTTTCAAGGGTGATGATGCGAAAGAACTAAAAGAAAGATGTACTGAGCCAAATTGATAGATTAAAGAGTAGTAATCACCTAGACTGGATGGCATACATTCAAGGGTACTCTAAGAACTCAAGCATGAAATTGATGACCTGCTGTTAGTAATATGTAATCTGTCGTTAAAATCATCTGTAGTACCTGAAGATTGGAGGGTGGCAAATGTAACGCTGATTTTTAAAAAGGGTTCTGGGGTGATCCGGGAAATTACAGACCGGTAAGCCTGATGTCAGTGCCGGGCAAAAGAGTGGAAACTATTATAAAGAATGAAATTACAGAACACATAGGCAAACATAATGGGACAGAGTCAACATGGGTTCAACCAAGGGAAGTCTTAACTCACCAACTTGCTTCATTTCTTTGAAGGCATGAATAAACATGTGGATAAAGGTGAGCCAGTTGATGTAGTGTATCTAGATTTTCAGAACGCTTTGGATAAAGTTCCTCATGAGAGAAACCTGAGAAAATTAAGGAGTCATGGGATAGGAGGCAATGTTCTGGTGTGGATTAGGAATTGATTATTGGACAGAAAACAGAGGGTAGGGTCAAATGGTTATTTCTCTCAATGGAGGAGGGTGAACAGTGGAGTGCTGCAGGGATCTGTACTGGGATTGTTGCTATTTAACATATCTATAAATGATATGGAAATCAGAATTATGAGTGAGGTGATTAAATTTTCAGATGACACAAAACTATTCAAGGTAGTTAAAACACGTGCAGACTGTGAAATATTGCAGGAAGACCTTAGGAAATTGGAAGACTAGGCATTCAACTGGCAGAGGAAATTTAATGTGGACAAATACAAGGTGATGTACATTGGAAAGAATAATCCAAATCATAGTTACCACCTGATGCTAGGGTCCACCTTGGGAGTCAACACTCAAGAAAAAGATCTAGGTGTTATTGTAGATAATACGCTGAAATCTTCTGCTCAGTGTGCGGTGGCAGCCAAAAAAGCAAACAAGATGCTAGGAATTATTAGGAAAGGAATGGTAAGACTGAAAATACTATAATGCCTCTGCATCGGTCCATGGTCCAACTGCACCTTGAGTATTGCCTTTAGTTCGGGTCACTGTATCTCAAGAAAGATATAGCAGAATTAGAAAAGGTTCAAAGAAGAGCAACCAAAATGATAAAAGGGATGGAAACAGGATACTGAGCTAGATGGACTATTGGTCTGACCCACTATGGCTACTCTTATGTTCCTATGGTCTTGTGTAGTCTCTAACTCCCACTGCTCTCTAAGCATAACTCACACTGCTCCTTCCTAAGCTGTAACTGTACCAGGCTAGCTAGAACCTGTGTGTAGTGGTCTGTGTTCAAAATGCTGTCTATCATGTATCTGTAAACAAATTAAGTCTTTTGCTAATAGTGGACCGGCACGTTGTTACAACACAGTTCCACTTAGCTGCCAAATATTATTAACAGAACAGTTTTAAAAGAAAGCCCACACAGAAATGTGTAGCCTTAAGCAGTTAAAAGTCAGTCATTTTAGTAAGATGTAAATCACTGAAGGCTCTTAAACAAATTCCTCTGCCAGAGCAGTGATGGCACGTGACACCGGTTAAAGCAGCACGGCCATACAAACCTTCAGAGCACAGATGTTAAACAATATAATGGTAGAAAACCATTATAAATTGAAGGCGTGACCTCCGAATTGTGGTCATTAGAAAATAGTAAAGCATACTGGAAATTCCACCAATATATTGGTGGAACTTCCAGATTGTGGGGACTAAACACAATTACCACCAGGCCCTATTAGATTGCAGGTAAAGAAAGGGAAGTACAAATATGACAAATAATGGTAATTTAGCACTCCGGGATTAAATCACAAACTTCCCACTCATGCAATTGAAATTCAGAACAGTCCAAATTATAAACACTGAGAGGAAAGGACGCAAAGCTTAGGTATTAGAAAAATAGAAAACTGTTTTATTAAAGGTATTGGCAGCAAATATAACCAAAGACAATACTTATGCAGCATTACCCACCGTGAGGGTAGAAAAATGATTTCATGTATCTCACAAGGCAAAGATAATGCACACTAGCCTAGTTCTGAAGTTTATAGGATACCTGACACCCCAAGCACTAAGAAGAAAGAAGTTAAACTTGACAGATAACAGTCATGGACACTGGATCTGTAGGAAGTCAGGGACTGAAGACAGAGGCTGGCAAATAGATTTCACCTCAAATCAGGTAAGGCAACAGCAGAAACCCAAGGCTGGTCAGCAGATGGTAGCTTTACCCAGGCAGGTGACCATGCAGGCAGAGGGGGTCAGATAGAAACCGTTATCCTGTGGCTGTCTTGAGCCAGCTGATAGCAGCTCTATGAAATGTCCCAGATAACAGCCAGAACTAACATTGTTTACTTTGTATCCTTTTTATACTTTTCCTCAGAAATTAATGTCATGCTGACCAAAGACTGCATCTGGTGTTTGCCAATGTTGTGTTTTCGGGGAACTAAGGACCTAGCTATTGATGCCATAGATGTTTTCTTCTCGTCCATGAAGGTCCCCAGCACAGTAAACAAAAGTTGTTGGGAATAGTTTTGCCTCTGTTAGCCTTGATGTGTCAGCAATAAGCTTGAGGCCTATTACAGGAGCAAGCCTCTGCATGGAAGCTGACATGGCCTAAGACTGTGAAAAGTTGTTAGAATTCTGCTGGATAGGCAGGGGAATGTTTAGGACTCACTCCTGATTGGTATGATGTCAGGGGCTGAGTCAGCAGACATCAGTAGCCTGATCCATTTAAGCCTGCCTTTCCCCTGCAATCATTGCTTTGGCGTTTGATTGCTCTGATTGCTTGTTGAAGCCAGTCTGCCCTTGGTCGCTCGTGTGCACGTAGGAGTTTAGTCTCTCTCCTCGTGCTTGCTTATTCTGTATGTGTGTGCTGGGTTCTCCCAGTATGAGCCTGATTGCCTCACTCCCAACACCTGGTTTGCCTTCTCCTTCTCTAATGTAGTGCTGTCTGGGGTAAGCTAGTGCCTTGAGTTGTTTGTTTGTTTAACTTTCTCTCCCTTGGTGTTCCCTTTGTTGTGCTGAGCTTCTGCTCTGCCCCTTGTGGTTCTACCTCTCTCTGTCCTTGTATTTTGCTCTTGTTTGTTTGTTTTAGTTCTCTTTGTTTGCTGTAGCTGTCTCTTGTGTACATTTGCCCATATATTCAGGAAACCCTCCAACATCGTTGCATAGCCCAGTATCAAATTTTAGGTGCGTTCAGAGGCCAGAAAATTCCAGGGCCCAAGGAGCAAGCAGAAAACGTGGTTCTGCTCCCCTCTGTGCCTTTTAAATCTTACGATCATGGGAAGTTTGACCATTAGGCCACCTGGGGCGGGGGTCTCAGGAGGCACTCGTCAGGACTGGTATGTCGGGGGGGGGGGCAGCATCGCAGCATTTTACCTCATCATGATGACTTTCCAAACCCGGCAGCGGCAGTGATTACCATACACTGCCCTGCTGCCGCCAGCATCCGCCTCTTCCCTTTACTGCAGCCGCCTGAAATAACTTCTTGTTTCACTCAGGCAGCCGCAGTAAAGGAAAGAAGCGGGTGCCAGTGGTAGCAGGGCAGCGTATGGGAATTGCTGCAGCTGCCAGGTTTGAAACATCACCATGATGAGGTAAAACACATGGCGGGGCGGCATCTCAGCCCTGGGGTGGGGGGTGGCATGTAAGCTCTACCTCAGGCAGAATCTTGCCTTGGGCTGGGACTGCTTAAGGTTCTTTGGTGGCAGTGAGCAGTGACTCATACCTGCTGTTCACTGAGCCACAAGCCTTCCTTCTGGCCTGTTCTGCCTATGTGGAAACAGGAAGTTGCAACAGAGGGAAGATAGAGTCTTCAGCTGACGGAGCTTTGGGAGCCCTGCCAGCCACATCAGAGATGCACCACTGCTGGGTAAGCCTATGCCCACTCAGGCTCTCCCATGACTACACCACTGGCATGTGGATGCCCAGTCTCCATTATAGAATACTAGCGTAACCTGGAATTGGAGTATTTAACCTTGACGTGCCCGCAGTTACAGAAGCCACAGACCTGGTATAACTGTGGTTATGTAAACACAGCAAAGGCATGCATAACTTACAGTATGTAACACAGCACGTTCCATGCCTAAGTGGGATCCCTGCCCATTGCATTTACGCACTCTGCCGTTATGCATGCCCTTACAAAGCAGTGATAAGGTGCAGGGCTGGATTAACTATATTGGGCCCTAAGCAAACATATATTTGTGGGCCCCCCTACCAGGGACCCCTTCCCCATCATCATTTCACCTCTCCAGAAGTAGGTGTGGGTATGATAGCTATAATCGTTTGTGAGTCAGCCTGGGGATTATGCAAGCACATGCTTTAAACGGAGAGGATTAATGGGTAGAGATGGAGAGGGAAATTCTGAGCCAGTTCTGGATTTCTGCAGTCCTATTCCCATTATAGGACTCGAAGTGCTGATTTCAATTGGCAGAGTGGAGGCAGCATTAAGACAATGTTCCAAATGTCTCTATTCTATCCTCATCCTTCTCGATCTATCTACTGCTTGACACTGTTGATCACAGCCTACTCCTTGATACGTTGTCCTCACTTGGATTTCAGGGCTCTGTTCTTCCCTGGTTTTCTTCTATCTCTCCCATCGCACTTTTAATGTATACTCTGGTGGATCCTCCTCCACTTCTATCCCACTATCAGTTGGTGTACCTCAGGGATCTCTCCTAGGATCTCTTCTTTTCTCAATCTATACTTCCTCCCTTGGTACTCTGATCTCATCCCATGGTTTTCAGTATCACCTTTATGCTGTTAACTCTCAGATCTTCCTCTCCACACCAGAAATTTCAGCAGGAATCCAGGCCAGAGTATCAGCATGCCTGTCTGACATTGCTGCCTGGATGTCTCATTGCCATTTGAAACTAAACATGACCAAGACTGAGCTTCTTGTCTTTCCCTCTAAATCCACCTCTCCTCTTCCCCCATTCTCTATCTCTGTGGATAAAAATGTCATCCTCCCTGTCTCATCAGCTCATAACCTTGGGGTTATCTTTCACTCCTCTCTCTCTTTCTCTGCACATATCCAACAGACTGCTAAAACCTGTCATTCCTTTCTCGATAATATCACCAAAATTTGTCCTTTCCTTTCTGAGCACATTACCAGAACACTTATCCACACTCTTATCACCTCTGGCTTAGACTATTGCAACTTGCTTCTCACAGGTCTCCTGCTAAGCCATCTTTTCCCCCTTCAATCTGTTCAAAATCCTGGTGCATGAATTAAGTACATAAGTATTGCCATACTGTTACAGACCGAAGGTCCATGAAGCCCAGCATCCTGTTTCCAACAGTGGCCAATCCAGGTCACAAGTACCTGGCAAGATCCCAAAAATGTATAATACATTTTATGCTGCTTATTCTAGAAATAAACATTGGATTTTCCCCAAGTCCATTTTAATAATGGTCTATGGACTTTTCCTTTAGGAAGCCATCCAAACCTTTTATAAACCCAGCTAAGCTAACCACTTTTACTACATTCTCTGGCAACAAATTCCAGAGTTTAATTACACGTTGAGTGAAGAAATATTTTCTCCGATTCATTTTAAATTTACAACTTTCTAGCTTCATTGCATGCCCCTTAGTCCTAGTATTTTTGGAAAAAGTAAACAAGTGATTCACGTCTACCCGTTCCACTCCACTCATTATTTCATAGACCTCTATCATATCTCCCCTCAGCCGTCTTTTCTCCAAGCTGAAGAGTCCTAACCGCTTTAGTCTTTCCTCATAGGGAAGTCGTCCCATCCCCTTTATCATTTTCCTCGTCCTTCTATGTACCTTTTCTAATTCCACTATATCTTTTTTGAGATGCGGTGACCAGAATTGAACACAATATTCAAGGTGTGGTGGCACCATGGAGCGATGCAAAGGCATTATAACATCCTCATTTTTGTTTTCCATTACTTTCCTAATAATACCTAACATTCTATTTGCTTTCTTAGCCGCCGCTGCACACTGAGCAGAGGGTTTCAATGTATCATCAACGATGACACCTAGATCCCTTTCCCGGTCAGTGATTCCTAATGTGGAACCTTGCATTACATAACTATAATTCGGGTTCCTCTTTCCCACATGTATCACTTTGCACTTGCTCACATTAAACATCATCTACCATTTAGATGCCCTGTCTCCCAGTCTCGTAAGGTCCTCTTGTAATTTTTCACAATCCTCTTGTGATTTAACAACTTTGAATAGCTTGGTGTCATCAGCAAATTTAATTACCTCACTAGTTAGTCCCATCTCTAGATCATTTAAAAAGCAGCGGTCCCAGCACAGACCCCTGGGGAACCCCACTAACTACCCTTCGCCATTGAGAATACTGACCATTTAACCTTATTCTCTGTTTTCTATCTTTTAACCAGTTTTTAATTCATAATAGGACATTACCTCCTATCCCATGACTTTCCATTTTCCTCTGGAGTCTTTCATGAGGTACTTTGTCAAACGCTTTTTGAAAATCCAGATACACAATCAGGCTCATTTTCAAAGCACTTAGCCTCCCAAAGTTCCATAGAAACCTATGGAACTTAGCCTCCCAAAGTGCTTTGAAAATATGCCTCAATATCAACCGGCTCGCCTTTATCCACATGTTTGTTCACCCCTTCAAAGAAATGCAATAGATTGGTGAAGCAAGATTTCCCTTCACTAAATCCATGTTGGCTTTGTCTCATTAATCCATGCTTTTGAATATGCTCAGTAATTTTGTTCTTTATAATATTCTCTACCATTTTACCCAGCACTGACGTCAGGCTCACCGGTCTATAATTTACATCAACTTGGGAAAATGTTTAAAAAATCAGCGTTACATTGGGCACCCTTCTATCTTCCGGAACCATGCTCAATTTTAAAGATAAATTACATATTATTAACAATAGTTCCGCAAGTTTATTTTATCAGTACTCTGGGATGAATACCAGCTGGTCCAGGAGATTTGTTACTCTTTAATTTGTCAAATTGCACCATTACATCCTCTGGGCTTAAAGAGATTCCATTCAGTTTTTCTGACTCGTCAGCTTTGAATACCATTTCTGACACTGGTATCTCTCCCAAATCTTCCTCATTGAAGACCAAAATAAAGAATTCATTTAATCTTATATTTCGCCAGTGTCACTATACTCATATTAGCCCTCTCCTCAAGTCACTTCATTGGCTCCCTATCCAGTTCAAATTCCTCTTATTGGCTTACAAGTGCATTCACTCTGCAGCTCCTCAGTACCTCTCCACTCTTATCTCTCCCTACACTCCTCCCTGGGAACTCCATTCATTGGGTAAATCTCTCTTATCTATACCCTTCTCTTGCACTGACAACTTCAGATTCCATTCCTTTTATCTTGCTGCACCATATGTCTGGAATAGACTTTCTGAGCCAGTATATCAAGCTCCATCTCTGGCCATTTTCAAATCTACGCTAAAAGCCCACTTTTTTGATGCTGCTTTTAACTCTTAAGCCCTATTCACTTGTACAGTACCCTTGAATGTTTTATCTTTCCCACCTTATTAATTCCTTGTCCTGTTTGTCTGTTCTGATTAGATTGTAAGCTCTTTCAAGAGGAGACTGTCTCTTCATGTTCAACTGTACAGTGCTGTGTACGTCTAGTAGCGCTATAAAATGATTAGTAGTAGTAAAGGAATTTGTGCAAGTAACTTTATAGTTAACAGGGTAAATTCCCTGGGCTGAAAATTTCTCTTCACTGAACTTCCAGCCCCAGATTCCTCCCCCCCACACAAAGGCGGCCCACCTTCATGTAGCTTTTTTTCTCAGCTGATAGCAAACCCTTCACACTTTTCCCCATTCTTCAGTCCTAATCTGTTGCAACAATCTTCCCCCCCCCCCACCCCAAAGAACACTCACTGGTTCCACTGGTTTTCTCAAGAAGGTGGGTTCACTTCAAGGACCCTGTGCAGAGCTCAGCTTCTCCCACAGCTCTTGCAGGTCAGCCCCTCCTTGCTGTGATTAGAGCCTTCCCATTGGCTGTATCCTACCACAGACTCTGCACTGGAAGGGAGAAGCATGGAAAACTATAGTGGGTTTGATTTCTGTTAGCCATGTAATACAGGCAGATACAAGTGGAGGGGCATAATCAAAAGAGGCGACCAAGTTTTCCTGAGGACGTCCTGGCGAAGGAGCAGGGAAACCCGTATTATCGAAACAAGATGGGCGTCCATCTTTTGTTTCGATAATATGGTCGAGGACGCCCAAATTGCAAAATTTAGGTCGACCTTAGAGATGGTCGTCCCCAATTTTCAGCGATAATGGAAACCGAGGATGCCCATCTCAGAAACAACCAAATCCAAGCCCTTTGGTTGTGGGAGGAGCCAGCATTCATAGTGCACTGGTCCCCCTCACATGCCAAGACACCAACCGGGCAACCTAGGGGGCACTGCAGTGGACTTCACAAATTACTTCCAGGTGCATAGCTCCCTTACATTGTGTGCTGAGCCCCCCCCCCAAACTCCCCCCCAAAACCCACTCCCCACAACTGTACACAACTACCATAGCCCTTATGGGTGAAGGGGGGCACCTACATGTGGGTACAGTGGGTTTGTGGTGGGTTTTGGAGGGCTCACATTTACCACCACAAGTGTAACAGGTAGGGGGGAGATGGACCTGGGTCCGCCTGCCTGAAGTGCACTGCACCCACTAAAATTGCTCCAGAGACCTGCATATTGCTGTTATGGAGCTGAGTATGATATTTGAGGTTGGCATAGAAGCTCGAAAAAATATTTTTACAATTTTTTTGAGGGTGGGAGGGGGTTGGTGACCACTAGGGGAATAAGGGGAGGTCATCCCCGATTCCCTCCAGTGGTCATCTGGTCATTTAGGGCACATTTTTGTAGTTTGGTTGTAAGAAAAAAAGGACCAGGTAAAGTCATCCAAGTGTTCGTCAGGGACGCCCTTCTTTTTTCCATTATCGGTGCAGGACGCCCATGTGTTAGGCCACCCCAGTCCCGCCTTTACTACACCTTCGACATGCCCCCGTGAACTCTGGTTGTCCCTGCAACGGAAAGCAGTTGAGGATGCCCAAAATTGGCTTTCGATTATGCCAATTTGGGCGACCCTGTGAGAAGGACGCCTATCTTGCGATTTGTGTCGAAAGATGGGCGCCCTTCTCTTTCGAAAATAAGCCTGTTAGTCATTGTATTGCTCTGCTCTTTACAGCTTGCCTATTACTCAGAAATTATTGCAGATTCTTTTGGATTCGTTATTAGGTAAAGGAGACTTTTATTAGAGGTTCACTTTAAATGGAGAGTGTATAAGTCATTATTGTCTAAGATATACAATGATTAGGAAATATACACAATGATTAAGCTATATAATAATAAAGAAATATCACATCACTGGTCATGCATCACTACATCCAAGCTTTTTCATCAGCGAAGCCAGGAGTCTCTTGACCAGGTGAAGCAATAATAAAGAAATATATAATATACATACATCATTGGTCACGCATCACTACATCTAGGCTTGTTCATCAGCTGGGAAGCCCTGTAAGCTAGGAGTCTCGTAACCAGGCAGGTTCCTGCGTGACACGTCTGCCCACAGGTGAGCTTCTAATTTTGCTGTCAAAGGCTTCCCCTTTTATTAAGCTTAGAACTCATTATCAAAGCTAAGGAAAATTACAGAATGCTTGAGAAAGTGGGAATGTAGTCACATGCTCTCTCATTGAGGTAAACAAGCCATTGGCCAGATGGCCTATCTCCTGAACTTGATACATGCTCCACCTCCCCCCCCCCCCCTGCACATACCAGCTTAATTAGAGACGTGCCTTATCTTCTTACACATTCCAAATAATTTTCACACAAACAAAATTCTTATAATCAGAAACATAGATTTAGAGTGTACTGTCGGTCAAAGCAGAGTTGAAAAATAATCTCCAAAATCTTTCCATTACAGCCATCCTATCTGTCTTTGAGACAGGTAATTTACAACTTTATAGAATCCTGAAAAAATCCAATCAGTTGGCAATCCTAGCCTCCTGAATCCTGAGCACTTCTGACAGGGCCCCTCCTACACTTTTAGGCC
Organism: Microcaecilia unicolor; assembly: GCF_901765095.1. NCBI lineage: Eukaryota > Metazoa > Chordata > Amphibia > Gymnophiona > Siphonopidae > Microcaecilia > Microcaecilia unicolor. The sequence goes on from NW_021963206.1 coordinate 76,932, forward strand.
TGAGGCACGTGCCTGGTTTGCCTATGCCTCTGCTTAGGTGCCCTAAATGTTACCATATGCCCTCTTGTAAAAGGACATGTCCTCCTTTTGGACTTCTTCAGATATGTCCTCCAGCATTTTTGATTTATAGGAAAACATCCTCTTTTTCTGAAGTGATGTGGTCATTTTATGTGCCTATGACCAACACATCTATCCGCATAATGAGAGAAGCCATCTCTGACCCATTAGTCTGGACACATGGGAGTACTAAAGAGAGAGAAATGCATTGCAGAGCTCCTCTCTGTTTCCCTGCTGCTTGAATCTGTCAAAGGAATTTTGTTCGTGCAGCACAACTTTAAGCATAAGGCATGCAAAGACTTTTGCATGTATCTCAGAAGCCAACCAAAGTTGTTGAGGAATATCAGCTCTTCTGATAAGTATGCTTGGACTCATTCTCAGTCAAACTCAAATCCAGAAGTTTTTGAAAAGCAGATTGTCTGCTGCTGTACTGTAACTCTGTCATTGTTTGATGTGTGTTCATAGTTCATTAACTAAAGCCATTTACCCATTTGCTATCTTATATAATAAAACTCACCCTCAACGTTCTAAAGACACTGACATCACTTCCATCACTTCCTTCAAGACGGGTTCAAAGGGTTTTAGGTGGTGAAGCCACCAAACTCGCCAAGTCTCGGGGCCCTGCCCTCGTGTCAAACGTGATGACATCGAGGGCGGAGCAATGGCGTCACACCGAGAGCGGAGCAATGGCGTACGGTGCGTTCAGGAGGTACGGAGCAATGGCGTCAGAATGACGAAGGGGTCGGTAGGGAAGGAGGGAGGGAGAAGGGGGGGTGTTGGGGAGGAAAACCTTGCTAGCGCCCGTTTCATTTGCTCCAGAAACGGGCCTCTTTTACTAGTAATTAAATATTTCTTTAGCAAACGTAGCAACCATTTTTATTTTTTGTGTCCTCTTTTTGGTCTCCGCAAACATGGTAACCCTATGTGCCCTTCTAGCCCTTACGCAGGATAAATGTACACTTCCTCTGTAATTTATGTGTGCATGGAGAAGCCAGCGCACAGTTATTGAATCGGGGGTTAGTGCTTTGGTCAGTAGATAACATCTTGGTATCTTTTCGCTTTAGATGATAGTATGCCTTCTGTTTTCTGCGTACTTCCTTGCTGAGACTTTCCAATGATTGTATTTTTCTGCTGAAACAGGAAACAGGTCCCTGAAACCACACCAGTTGGGTCAGCGTTGAGCAGCTTCTCCTGTTCCGATCGGGACGTTACCAACAACACCATCCACTTCCAGATAATGCCCAGTGCCAACTCCCGTTACAGCTTCCGCATGCAGAACTCAACTCTGCAGGTAATGAACATCCTAAGCCCCGCTAGACAGAATGACTGCTGGGAGGGGGATGCAGAGCATAAGATAGGTATGTTAACTTTTTTCACTTTATCAAGCCCACAGTAAATAGTGGTTGAAGGTTAGTAATTTAGGACCTAATATTCAAAGTGATTTCAGTAGGCCAGCCACCAATTTTTCAGTGGCTGTTCACCAGACAGTATCACTGAACATCAGCACTAACTGGCCATTTTGAAAGTGCGCAGGGGAGTGATGTTCCAGAAGTGAAGTTGGGGAGGAGCTGGGAGTTCTACAAGTGCTGGCGATATTCAGAACTGGTTCCCTCATAGCTAACCAGGCATGTAGGACTGCATAAATAACAGCCAACACTCGCTTCGTTTCTGGGTAATGTGGTTGAGCTCCCCTCCTGCCCCCTAAAAGGTCTGATGCTTCTCCTGATCCCCACCAACCTGACCCAAACCAACCTCCCAACCATGAGAGATCCCCTCCTTCTGGCACTCTTCAATAGCTGATCCTCCCCCTCGTTGCATTCCACCCAAGAACAAATTCCCCATTGCAACATCTCCTAAGAACAGTTCCCACTCCTGGAACTCCTCTCCCACATACCCCAGGACCTACCTTTTGCTTTCTGGTGGTCCAACCAGGCAGGAGCGAACCCTACTTGCTCCTGCCCCTAGTGGCTTTATCTGTAAAATGGATGCTGAGAGCTCTAGCAGTAGTATTCCAGATGTCAGCCTTTCATATATAGAGCTCTTGGCAACCATTTTACAGATGGAGCCACTAGGGGTGGGAGCAAGTAGGGTTCACTTCTAACTGGCATACCCCAATGGAGCACCAGGGAGCATATGGTTGGCCCTGGGGATCCCACAGGTGGGTGGGTGAGGGGGTGCTGGAAAGGAAGGTCTTTTCTTGGAGGGGTACCACAAGGGGCAGTCTGTTCTCAGGGGATGTTGGGAGGTTTACAAGGGGCGATGAGAACTTGGAGGTGGGGAGGAAAATGACTGATCCATTATGTGAAACCCAGTGGATATTCAGCTGGGACTAGCATAAGTATCTTATGAGTGTCCCAGCGGATTATTCACAGAAGAACAAAAACCTTGCAGACTTGCAGTCACACAGGAAACAACAAAGGTGACTCAAAAGAGGAGGATTGGACAATGCTCTTAAATATAGAGTTTATTGGTCAATCAACAGAATCGACACAGCCATGTTTTGGCCAAAGGGTCTGCCTCAGGAATCTTTAATTGCTGTATTTGTTGCTTATATCCAGTGCTTTTTTTGTAGGAAAAAAGGTACCGGTACTCATTATGGGCGGGTTCACCATCTATGGCTCCACCCCTATGCTAGCCACACCCCTTGTACCAGCCATGGCACATGTAAGCAGTATCATTGAAAATACTATACCAGTATAGGAGTAAAAAATAACTTGTGATTTTTTTTCATTATAAATCATTTCTGTAAGCTGTTACAGCTCCAGTATACCCAGTGCAAAATAAGACAGCAGATTCTCAAATTGGACATGTAGGGAGAGATGAGAGTGGAGAGGTACTGAGGAGCTGCAGTGGATGGAAAGAGGAAGGAGATGCATACTGATGAGATGAGGGAAAGGGAAATGAGGAGAAAAACTGCACATAGATGGATAAAATAGACAAAAGCTGGATGCACTTATAGGTCAATAAGAGGAGTTTGAACTGTATGCGGAAACGGATAGGAAGCCAGTGAAGTGACTTGAGGAGAGGGCTAATATGAGTATAACAACACTGGTGGAATATTAGTCGTGCAGCAGAATTTTGAACAGATTGAAGAGGAGAGAGATGGCTAAGTGGGAGACCTGTGAGAAGCAAGTTGCAATAGTCTAAGCGAGAGGTGATAAGAGTGTGGATGAGGGTTCTGGTAGTGTGCTCAGAAAGGAAAGGGCGAATTTTGCTGATATTATAGAGAAAGAAACGACAGGTTTTAGCAGTCTGTTGAATATGTGCAGAGAAGGAGAGGGAGGAGTCGAAGATGACCCCAAGGTTACGAGCTGATGAGACAGAAAGGATGAGCATGTTATCCACAGAAATAGAGAATGGGGGAGGAGGAGAGGTTGGTTTAGGGGGAAAGATAAGAAGCTCAGTCTTGGTCATGTTTAGTTTCAGATGGCGCTGAGACATCCAGGCAGCAATGTCAGACAGGCAGGCTTATACTTTGGCCTGGATTTCGGCTGAGATTTCTGGTGCGGAGAGGTAGATCTGGGAGTCATCAGCGTAAAGATGATACTGAAAAACATGGGATGAGATCAGAGTACCAAGGGAAGAAGTATAGATGGAGAAGAGAAGAGGTCCCAGGACAGATCCCTGAGGTACACCAACTGACAGTGGGATAGAAGTAGAAGAGGATCCACTAGAGTATACACTAAAGGTACGCTGGGAGAGATAAGAAGAAAACCAGGAAAGAACAGAGCCCTGAAATCCAAGTGAGGACAGCGTATCAAGGAGTAGGCTGTGATCAACAGTGTCAAAAGCAGCAGATAGATCGAGAAGGATGAGGATAGAATAGAGACCTTTGGATCTGGCTAGGAACAGATCATTGGAGACTTCAGTAAGCGCTGTTTCAGTTGAATGAAGGAAGCGAAAGCCAGATTGAAGTGGATCAAGAATAGCTTGAGATGAAAGAAAGTCAAGGCAACGGCAGTGAACGGCATGTTCAGGTATCTTGGATAGGAAAGGGAGGAGGGAGGAGGGAGATAGGGTGATAGTTGGAAGGACAGGTAGGGTCCAATGAAGGTTTTTTAAGGAGTGGTGTGACTACGGCATGTTTGAAGGGATCAGGAACAGTCGAAGTGGACAATGAAAGATTGAGGATATGACAGATAAATGGGATGACAGTAGGAGAGAGAGTGTTAAGTAGATGGGTGGGAATAGGATCAGAGGAGCATTAAAGAAGACAGGCTGGCACACCTTTATGAAGGACATTATGTGTAAGAACAAGAATCTTGAACTAAGAATGACAATTAATAGGAAGCCAATGTTATTGGTATAGAAATGGTGAAAATTGGTCAAAATTACATGTGTAAACAGGACTCTTATAACCATAATTTGTGCTGATTGTAAATGCTTAAGGGAAAATTGAGGAAGCCTAGCAAAGACCATGAAGGACCGTCTGTGGGTGTTTCTTATTCAAGAAGCTTTGAACAGCACGATCCTGAGGCAGTGCATAAAAACACTGCTTAACAATTGAAGAAATGTGGGCTTCAAATTGCAACTGATAATCAATGAAGATCCCTAATTAATTAAATGAGTCCATGTGCAGAATAGTGGAATCCAACAACTGTGGTGCAGCAGAAGGCCTTGAAAGGCAACCAGTCAATCAGGTGACCACTGTCTTAGAGGAGTTCGTTATCAGTCAATTATCTCATAGCCAGTTGATGCTGTGTGCTACTCAGTGCTATTTTTTCTAATATAAAAGTGGACAGGGAATAATTTGTGCAGAGGGGATTAGGATCTTCAATGTTGTGTGCTCCTCCATTCCATTTTATAATGTGAGAAAAGGGGGATACTATAGAGAGAAGGAAATCATTTATGCTATGTGCACTCCTTAGTGTGTACAGTGTAGAAATCTCAAGGATCTCAGGAAGCAGGTTAGCAAAACATTTCTATAGCAAACCTAAGAAGGAACCCAACCAATAGAAATTCCAGACCTAATTTCCTAAAGTTGACAGTTCATCATATGTAAAGGATCATTTGATAACATATAAGTCTAAAGCTAGCCTGTTCTGAATAGTAAATTCATGCATTTGGGTTATCTCCTTATTAATAAGTCGTATATCTTGGGCTAGATCATGAACCATTAGATCATGAAGTTGTCTTATTGCATGAGTAAGAGTCCTCAGTCCTTGCCACCATCTCCAAAGGGATTTTACACTTGGATCATTCACTGTGTTTTTAGATACTTCCAAATCTCATTTCTGCTGGATCCTGGCCTTACTACTGATCTGGAAAATATGTGTTTGAGGTATATTCTCTGAATAGTTATTATATATGGTCAAATGTAGATATACCTCCACCATTGAAGTGACCACACAAGAAATAATATCCCATTATGACAAAGCACCCCAGCCTTTCCCCCAATGTTGGCCCTCGATGAGCACATCTGAGTCATGCTCCAAGAGCATTTGGCAGGGCTTATCCAGCAGAGTTCATTGGCATCTAGGGTGTTTGTACCAGTTATGCCTCTTCCTGTTGCCCCACAAGGCCCTCAGCCTGCAGTGAGGTCTCCGACAGTAGTACTGCACGTGGTACTGGCATATACAGCTGCCCATGTTGGCACTACTTCAACGTCAATGGAAGAAGATTTGCCGGAATCGAGGGTAGAATCTACACCTCGTGATAAATTTACCTATAATATCCTATATATCTTGAAGAAATATTTCTCTGATACTTTGCTAATACCTCCTGATAGCCACCTTTTGGTGACTAAAATTATATTTCCTTTAAAATCTTCTTTCAGAGAAAAGAGATGTGTTTAACTGACATTTTGGAAAATTCAGAAGTTATAGATAGAGTTATATTATTAGTGACTTTTGTCTTTGATTAGATAGGAACAACGTTTTGAAATTGTATTTCCGATACATGGTTGATAGGTTTTTGGGTTCAAAGATGAATATATTTCCTCACACATCAAGGGAATCGCAGACTGGGAGGTGTGAAGTCTTGGCTTTTCAGCCAGGAATCATTGCCCCAGGTGGGACCTTCCTAGCATGATTCCCTTGTAAGTGTTTTATTTTCCTTATTACTTATTTGTTTGAACCTAAGAAATTATAGAGTTTGTGGAAACAGATGAAGAATCCTCTGCAGCAACTTCCTTCAGTTGCCACTGTACCGGCTGCAGTAACCGATTAACCTTCCTCCCTCAGAAAATGTGACGTGTAAGATTAACCATTTTGAGTTTTTCTTATTTTCTTTAAGATTGTTTTCCTGATCTTGGATCTTCCAATTGTGGACAATTATGTAAATACTAGCCGTTGAGCCCGTAAAAACGGGCTGGTATAGAGGTTTTCCTCCCCCCGCGGTCACCACCGCACCCCTCCCTCCCCCGCGAAGTCGCCACCGCTCCCCCCCCTCGAAGTCGTCGCCGCCGCCGCCACCCCTCCACCTGGTCCGGGCCCTCTCTTCACTTCTGAACTTACAGATCCATTCGCCGAACGCAGCAACGCACATCAGCTGAGCTGCCCCTTCCTTCTCTGCCTGTGTGTGTCCCGCCCTCGCTGACGTTACGTCACAGGAGGGCGGGGCCACAGGCAAAGAAGGAAGGGCTCACTGCAGCTCAGCTGATGTGCGTTGCTGCGTTCGGCGAATGGATCTGTAAGTTCAGAAGGGAAGAGAGGGCCCGGGCTGGGTGGAGGGGTGGCGGCGGCGACTCCGAGTGGGGGGGGGGGAGCGGTAGCAACCTCGGCGGCGCAGTTTCCCTCTCTGTCCCGCCCCCCCGTCATCACGTATTGACGCGGGGGCGGGACAGAGAGGGAAGTCTCTACTGCGCATTTGCGAGTGAGTACGGTCACTTGCCATTTATATGTTTGATATATTGTTGAGAGAAAATGTTTTCCTTTTTATATTAATTTCTGTATTTCTTTACATTTATGTGATAAATGTGAATGTAATTAAGTAAAATGATAAATAAAATAAATAAATAAATAAATAAAAAGAATCTACACCTAGATGCCCTTCCAGGCAAGGACACATTTCCTCTCTCTCAAGGCAGGCTCAGTCTCAGCCCTCCCATGACGAGTTCTTTGCTGACACCGACACAGAGCCCTCATGGGCATCAGATGATGTTCCACAGTACTTCTCGGAGGAGTAGTCCTATAGTATCCCATCTGACCCCTCCTCAACAAAGGAAAGGAGAAAAGTCTCCACCTGAAAGCCTTTCCTTCCCAACCTTTGTCAGAGAAATGACAGCTGCTATCCCCATTTATTTGGAGATGGAGGATGAGCCCACAGCTGAGATGTTCAAGGTCACTAGTGCTGGGCAGACTTATACGGTCTGTGCCGGGGCTGGTGGTTGGGCGGCGGGGATAGTGCTGGGCAGACTTATACGGTCTGTGCCAGAGCTGGTGGTAGGAGGCGGGACTGGTAGTTGGGAAGCGGGGATAGTGCTGGGCAGACTTATACAGTCTGTGCCAGAGCTGGTGGTGGGAGGCGGGGTTGGTGGTTGGGAGGCGGGGATAGGGCTGGCCATATTTATACGGTCTGTGCCCTGAAGAGGACAGTACAAATAAAAAAGTAGCACATAGGAATTTATCTGAGATGTTCAAGGTCACTAGTGCTGGGCAGACTTATACGGTCTGTGCCGGGGTTGGTGGTTGGGCGGCGGGGATAGTGCTGGGCAGACTTATACGGTCTGTGCCGTATAAGTAGCACATAGGAATTTATCTGAGATGTTCAAGGTCACTAGTGCTGGGCAGACTTATACGGTCTGTGCCGGGGCTGGTGGTTGGGCGGCGGGGATAGTGCTGGGCAGACTTATACGGTCTGTGCCCTGAAGAGGACAGTACAAATAAAAAAGTAGCACATAGGAATTTATCTTCTTGGGCAGAATGGATGGACCGTGCAGGTCTTTTTCTGCCGTCATCTACTATGTTACTATGTTACTATGACTCTCCTCCTAGAGAGGCTGTGATGGCGTTGCTTCACAAGATCATGTGAGACATTCAGGTGAAGAACTGGGAGTCTTTTCTGTCAGTCCCTGTCCTCCCCCAAAAGATTGACACCATGTATCAGATCCAGAGCTCTCCCGGGTTTGATAGGCCACAGTTTCCTCATCATTCCCTGGTGGTGGAATCCATGTTCAAATGAGCCAGGAGTTCCAGAGACTTTCTTTTGGTGCCCCCAGGCAGAGAAGCTCAAACCATGGACTCCTTTGGGCAGAAGATGTATCAGGCCTCTATGCTCATCTCCTGTATACAGTCATACCAGTTCTACACGAGCCTCAACTTTCAGAACTTGGTGCACAATATGACTGATTTGGCAGATTCTCTCCCACTGCAGCAGGCCGAATCTCTTCACTAGCTGGCCTTGCAGCAGAAGGTGAGACATAAGTTTCTAGCCAGGGGCGCTTATAATACTTTTGATGTAACATCCAGGATGTCTGTATGGCTCTGACTTGGACCTGGCAGTCCAGCAGAGATTGGTGGAAGCCACGTGCTGGGGGGATAATCTTTTTTGGAGAGATGGTGGAGGAGGTCATCGACTTCATCAAAAAACATACTGATACCATCAATGCTCTCTTCTGTCGGATGCCTTCTGCACCCTCCTCATCCAAGAGGTTTTCAGGCAAGTCGAAAAGAGGTCCCTACTACTCTCAGAAGTATAGGTATACTCCTCCTTCTTGCCCTCCTAAGCAGTCTCAGTGTGTGCCTAAGACTCAGCCGGCTCCCGAGTCAAAACAGAGAACAAGTTTTTGACTGGTTCCAGGAGAGCATATCTGCTGTAACAGTGACCATTCAAGACAACTTACTGGTGGGAGGGAGGCTGAGCTATTTTCCAAGAAAGGTCCCTTCGCACTTCTGACCAGTGGGTTCTTCATTCATTCATTTAAGTATTTATATACCGCTTAGACCTAAGTGGTTTAGTTTTGTTTTACAGGTACTGGGTCTGTCCTTCATGGGCTCACAATATAAGTAGTACATTGTACTACTGTTATTCCTGGGTCAACAGAGGGTTAAGTGACTTGCCCAAGGTCATACAGAGCTGCAGAGGAAATTGAACCTGGTTCCCCAGGATCTCAACCAACTGCTAACTATGAGGCACCAGCAGGAATCAAACCCAGTTCCCCAGGTCTACAACCCACTACACTAATCATTAGGCCACTCTGTCTCAGCTATGCCCAGCACTGAAATCAAAGACCACCAAATTACCCTCCGAGAGCATCTTGCTTCAGCTCTCAGGACAAGCAGGTACTTGCAGAGGAACTCTCTGACCTTCTAAAGGCCCATGTAGTTGAGCCCGTTCCACCAGGGAAGAAGGGAAGGGATTCTATTCCAGGTACTTTCTTGTCCCAAAGAAAACATGGAGGGGATGCATCCTATCCTAAACCTACAGACCCTGAGCAAATTCCTAGTCAAAGAAAAGTTCAGGATGGTTTCCCTGGGCACCCTTCTCCCAATGATTCAGGAAAAAGACTGGTTATGCTCTCTGGACTTAAAGGATGCCTACACTCACATCCGATACTTCCAGGCAACAGGAAGTATCTCAGATTTCAAGTGGGAACACATCACTTTCAGTACCACTTGCTTCCATTGGCCTTGAGTTTGCTCCTAAGGTTTTCACCAAGGGGTTCATTTTCAAAGCACTTAGATACACAAAGTACCAGTCACGATCTCAGGTTCAAAACATAGTCACTAGAACGTGAGCCCTTAGGCTACTGTCGAGGAGCGGCAACAGCAGGCAGAAACCCCTAGCCGGGTCTGGGCAAACAAGCAAGGCCGGAGCTGGAATCTTGGAATGGACTTGGCCAGAATGACAGGACTGGAACTGCGGCTGTAGGCAGACAATGCTGGAACCACAGGACTGGGATAACAGTAGGCAAACAGGACTGGGACAGCTCCAGGTTTCACCTGCTCTGACCGCCGTTCCCCAGAGGTTGAGCCCCTAGGTGCGGGCGGCCTTACAGGACTTACAGGATGGAGCTGGACTGGATCAGGATTCAAAGACAGACTAGGCAGACAGGGCGTACATAAAGGCTTGGCAGAAGCAGGGTTCAGGGTATACATACAAGCTTGGCAGAAGCAGGGGTTTAGGATATACATACAAGCTTGGCAGGAGCAGGGTTTAGGATATGCATACAAGCCTGGCAGGAGCAGGGTTCATGATATACACACAAGCCGGGCAGAAGCAGGGTTCAGGGGCACCCCGTTATAATAGACTGCACCAAAAAAAACCCGACAAAAAAAACCCGACAAAAAAAACCCAACAAAACAGACTACAAACAAAACAGACCATGACAAAAAAAACGTCCCAAAAACAAACCCCACAACAAAAGGAACCCAAAACAAAATAGACTCTTAATCAAGCTGGATTATGTTGTCAAGCAGATTTATGATTCTCACTAGATACCAAGTGTGGATAGTGAAGTCAAGCCATAGGCAGGTGCCAAGACTTTCAAGTGACAAGCCGTGGACTTTCTCAGTAATTTACCCTTGAAATTCATACCATTCAAAAATAAATCTATTTCAGCAAGCCCTTTTGTCAGAAGTCCATTTTTTCTGGGACTTTTATGTCGGGAACATTTTTGGTTTGGAACTTTTTTGTCTGGTTTCCTTTGACCAGTTTCTTTTGACCGGGTACCTGGTTCAGGATATACACACAAGCTGGGCAGAAGCAGGGTTCAGGATATGCACACAAGCTGGGCAGAAGCATGGTTCAGGATATACATACAAGCTTGGCAGAAGCAGGGTTCAAGATATACATACAAGCTTAGCAGAGGCAGGGTTCAAGATATACATACAAGCTTGGCAGAGGCAGGGTTCAAGATATACATACAAGCTTGGCAGAAGCAGGGGTACCAAACAGAGGGAAGAAAGCTGAAAGCAGACAGGGTAGAACAAGAGCAAGACCACCTGCACAGCAGAGAGCTAATTATGGACAATGCTGGCTACTGCAGACACTCAGAATGACAGACCAGAGCTCCACACACAGGCAACAGAACAGAACCAAGACTGAAGGCTGACAAGCTGCCACAAACAGGGACACGTAGGCACAGACACAAGAACCAAGGCTGAAAGCTGCAGGCAGCCACAAACAGGAACACAGACAGTGTATAAGGCAAAACAGAAGAACTGGAAGCCCACAGACAAGAGCAAGACAAAGCAGAAGGGCAAGAGCCCACAGAACAAGGCTAGGAAAACTGTGCAACAGCACACTGACTAACCTGATGACCCTTAGCAATGCAAAGGCCCTGAATGTAAGTACACCACTTCCTTATAAAGACTCTCACTGATGATGTCACCTACTGCAGGACAGGAGCAGGGAACACACTGACACCAAAGAGAGGCTTGGAACACACAGGAAGTGAGCACACAGGAAAGACAGACAGGAGTTATCTCAGAAGCTGGACAGACAGGAACCATCTTGGAAGCTGAACATCGGGAAATAAGGTGAGTAAAAGAGGAGTCACGACCACAGTCGTGACAGTACCATAGGTTATTATGCTACTTTGTGTGTCTAAGTACTTTGAAAATGAGCCCCCAAGCATCTAGCAGTAATCACAGCATCACTACACAGACTTGTAGTCTATATGTTCCCTACCTGGACGATTGGCTGCATGTGGAGAACTACCCCCAAGTCCCAACTGCTCCAGGCTCAACAATTGGAGTTAATTGGAGCCCTGCTAGACATGCAGCAGGCGCGAGCCTTTCTCCCTGTACTGAGGGTGGATGCTCTAGTCGCATTCACCACTTGAGTTTAAGCCAGGCAGCAGGTCACAGGTCAGCAGATGTTGAGGTTACTAAGCCACATGGCCTCCATTGTGCATGTCACTCCCTTGACACATCTTCACATGAGAACCGCCCAGTGGACCCTAGCTTCCCAGTGGTGTCAGACCGCAAGGAAACTAGCGGATGTCATCCAGGTAACACTGGAGTTAGTTCAGTCGTTCCTGAGGTGGACAATTCAATCCAATTTGACTGTGGGACTTCCATTCCAAATTCTTCAGCCCCGGAAGATGCTGATGACAGATGCCTGGGGTGGGGAGCTCACTTGGTTGGGCTTCACACTCTTCTTGGGGTTCTTGGTCAGCTCAGGAGACAGATCTTCAGATCAACCTTCTGGAGCTATGGGCAATCTGGAAGTCTCTAAAGGCTTTCAAAGATAAACTGTTCAATCAAATTGTACTCATTGAAACGGACAATCAGGTTGCAATGTATTACACCAACATGCAGGGGGATCCCGGATCATATCCTCTGTATTTAGAAGGCTGTCAGGATGTGGCAATGGACCATCCAGTTCTCAGAACCACATACCTGGTGGGCAAATCCAATACCTTGGTCAACAGACTGAGTCGGGTCATGCAACTGCATGAGTGATCACTGAGCATGGGCGTTGCCTGCAAGATCTTCCAAGTGTGGGGCACCCCCTCAATGAATCTCTTTGCCACTCCATTCAATTGCAAAGTTCCTCAGTACTGTTCCCTGTTCAGGGCACACGACAGACTAGCGCTTGATGCCTTCCTCCTCTGTCTCTCTCTTTCCATTTCCAGCTTATTCTTTTGTCTTTCACTTTCATCTACCTTTCTCTGACTCTAAATTTCCTCACCAGCTCAGCTCCTTCCCTGTAACTCAACCCTCTGACATCTAGGCTATTTTTCTCATACCCCATGCCCAGCTTCCCATTCCTTCTCCTCAACTTGTCTCCAGTCCCAGTTCCATATTCTCTGTGCTAAGGCTGGAATGATAAAACATGGGTACTGAGTAAGTGAACTCTGCAGCTCCTCAGCATCTCATCTCTCCCTACACTCCTCCCCGGGAACTCAGTTCACTAGGTAAATCTCTCTTATCTGCACCCTTCTCCTCCACTGCTAACTCCAGACTCTGGGATAAGCAGCATAAAATGTATTGAACCTTTTTGGGGGATCTTGCCAGGTATTTGTGACCTGGATTAGCCACTGTTGGAAACAGGATGCTGGGCTTGACAGACCTTTGGTCTGTCCCAGTATGGCAATACTTATGTACTCCTCCATTGGAGGAATGGCCTTTTGTATGCGTATCCTCCCATCCTTCTTGTGGGGAAGATTTTGCTGAAACTCAAGACAATGAAAACATGATCCTGATCACCCTTTATTGGCCCAGGCAGATCAAGTTCCCTCTTCTTCTTGAGTTATTCTCCAGGGAACCTTGGAGATTGGACTGTTTTCCAACCCTCATAACACAGAACAAAGGATCTCTTCTCCATCCCAACTTCCCGTCCCTGGCCCTCACAGCCTGGATGTTGAGAGCTTGCAATTTACTTCCTTGCATCTTCCTGAGGGTGTCTTCAGGGTCTTGCTGGCTTCCAGGAAAGATTCCCCTAAGAGGTCTTATTCTTTTAAATGGAGGAGGTTTGCCGTCTGGGGTGAGGGCAAGGCCCTAGATCCTCTTTCTTGCCCTACACAGTCCCTGCTTGAATACTTTCTACATCTATCTGAGTCTGCTCTCAAGACCTGGTCTTAAAACCAACTCCTTGAGGGTTCACCTCATTGCAAATAGTGCTTACCATCACCGTGTGGAAGGTAAGCCCATCTCTGTACAGCCTCTAGTTGTTCACTTCATGAAAGGTTTGCTATTGACAAAGCCTCTTGTCAAATCTCCTCCTGTGTCATGAGACCTTAACATCGTCCTTACCCAACTGATGAAAAGTTCCCTTTGAGGAGCTTGATTCCTGTCATCTGAAGTACTTAACCTGGAAGGTCTTGTTTTGGTGGCTGTTACTTCAGCTCATAGGGTCAGCGAACTTCAGGTCCCAATAGAAGATCCACCTTACATCAAATTTCATCATAGCAGAGTAGTTCTCTGCATGCACCCTAAATTTCTGCCTAAGGTTGTGTCAGAATTCCATCTGACTCAGTCTCCCGTTCTTCCAACATTCTTTCCCAGATCTTACACTGATCCAAATGAAAGGCCAATGCTCGCATGTAGTCCACTCCACCCTCCTAGGCCTGTTTTGTTCTGTTCTATGCTGCACTGTCACACAGTATGTATATAGTTTCAGGTTAATTACTATTTTGAACTCACCATTGCAAGTTCCAATTGTCCTACTGTTGTTGTTTTCAGTGAGCCTGGTAACTAGGGATCCCACAAAAGAGTATGGCATGGTCTGCTTGTCCTCGGAGAAAGCAAAGATACTTACCTGTAGCAGGTATTCTCCGAGGACAACAGGCCAGTTATTCTCACATACACTCCCACCTCCCCTTGGAGTTGTTTTTGTGTAGCTAATGTACTGCTGGTCCCGCACTCTCGAGGCGGGCAGGAAGGCACTCACGCATGCACAGTAGGGACACTGGAATGTGCTCTTAAAGCTATATACGCTGTGAAAAAGTTCCGCACTGGGTAACATGATGATGTCACCACATGTGAGAATGACTGGCCTGCTATCCTTGGAGAATACCTGCTACAGCTAAGTATCTTCGCTTTTCTGCAATAATGAAACAAAACGGAAACATCTAGGGCCAAAATTAAGACCTGTTTCAATCACAAATAAGTGACCAAAAGGTGCCCTAAATGATTAAATGACCACTGGAGGGTTAAGGCATAACTCCCCCTTACTCCCTCTAGTGGTCACAGACCCCCCCCCCACCCCACCCCCCTGACAATGAAAATACATACCAGGCTCCATGGCAGCTTCAGATATGATGGCCATTCTTGTTAGAGTAGCAAGCAGGTCCCAGGAGTAGCGTAGTGGTCCATGCAGTGGACGGGGGACCCAGGCCCATATCCCACTCTAACTGGTAAACTTGTGGTGGAATGTGTGAGCCCTCCAAAAACCACTAAATACCTACTGTACCTTTAGGGCTATTATATTGGTGTACAGTGAGGTACAGTAGGTATTTCTCTGTTCCTGGGGTGCTCACCATACAATATAAAGGGTTTATGGTGAAATGTGTACCTAGGACCTTTTATGTGAAGTCCACTGCAGTGTCCCCTAGACTGTCCCACTCCTCTGCTGGAATGTCTGTGTGGCTAGACTATTAAGAATGATGGCCCCCCAGACATCCCAATGGATGGTTTTTGGGCAGTTTTGTCTTGAATTTTTTTCCCCAAAATGGTCTGAAAACAAAAATGCACTGAGCACAAAATGTCTAGAAAAAGGCGATTTTCGAACCAAAAAGATAGATGCTTTTCAGGTTCGAAAATAGTTATGCTCACCACTCAATTTTTGGATGTTTTCAGCAAAACGTCCAAAATTGGATTTAGATATTTTATCAAAATTGCCTCTCAAAATATAATAAATAAGCTAATAAATAAATGTGTAATGAAGAAAACTTATCTGACAGCTAGTCTCTGTGGAAATCTTACAGGTGAACAGCACTCTGACGTACGACTCAGAAGAGATGGCCAGTGTTAATTTTCAGTATGAAGCCACCATATTTGTAACAGACAGTGGTAACCCCCAACTAACCAGTAAGTTTCAAATATCCTCTCTTAAAATGTTTTCTCTCCTAAAGGGGCTGGGGAGGGGTGTCCATTAATTAGTTCTTAGTGTAGCCATGACAGAGAGTAGTGTGAAGGTAATGCTCTGAGATCATTGTGGGGGGGGGGAGGAAAGGGGGTGTATTACTGTACAACACACACTAGTAGCCAGAAAAGTTCAAATCAAAAGTGATTAGGACAACAGCCCAAATATAAAAGATCTTTCTCCTGATAATTCAAAACTATTTCACCGGCCATGAACGGCTTCTGGCCGGTTAAATAGGATTTTAGCGCCTAACCACAATATTCAGCAGGAGATAACCGGTTATCTCTCACTGAATATCTCGGTTGACTGCTAGTTGCTAACCGGCGATATCGTGTGACGTTGAGGGGCATAATCGAATGGCGCCGGTCAAATAGATGGCCGGCCATCTATTTTGGCGGCACCGCAAAGAGCTGTCCGGAACTGTATTATCGAAAAAGATGGCCGGCTATCTTTTGTTTCGATAATACGGTTGAGGCCGGCCAAATACCATAGATCGCCAGGTTTGAGATGGCCGACTTCGTGTTTCAGCGATAATGGAAACTGGAACCGGCCATCTCAAACCCGGTCAAATCCAAGGCATTTGGCCATGGGAGGGGCCAGCATTCATTGTGCACTGGTACTTCTGGATGTTTAGATCTTGCTGATCAGTTATCCTATGACTTACTTGTTCTGGAGGGCTGTATTTTGTGATACTGTTTTGAGAAATGTTCAATAAAGACTTCATACAAATTAAAAAGGTCTCTGACGTGCACTTTCCCTTAATGGCCGTCCCGAACGGTCCCTTAATGGCACTTTCCCTTAATGGCCGGTTCAAATCACACTGTTACTACTAAAAAAAGCTGTGAGCTTTTTTTAGTAGTAACAGTGTGATTTGAACCGGCCACCTCTGCATTACAAGACCAGTGCTGTAACCACTTGGCCACAGCTCCACTTACTTGGATGTCCATCCCTTTTGATTATGCCCCTCCAGGTCTCTCTCAGCCACTCACAGACAGCTAAACGCGCTGGATGATGCTTGGAATACCCTCCTGAAGGAGGTGGTGGAGAAAAAAATGGTGACGGAATTCAAAAAGGCATGGGATGAACACAAGGGATCTCTAATTAGAAAACAAATGGTATAATGGTAAAATACTTCCTGACATCTTTCCTGAAGGGGGGCAGCCTCAGGAAAGATGTCAGGAAGTATTTTTTCACGGAGAGGGTGGTGGATGCTTGGAATGCCCTCCCGCGGGAGGAGGTGGACATGAAAACGGTAACGGAATTCAAACATGCGTGGGATATGCATAAAGGAATCCTGTGCAGAAGGAATGGATCCTCAGAACCTTAGCCAAAATTGGGTGGCGGAGCAGGTGAGGGGAAGAGGGGTTGGTGGTTGGGAGGCGAGGATAGTGGAGGGCAGACTTATACCGTCTGTGCCAGAGCCGGTGATGGGAGGCGGGACTGGTGGTTGGGAGGCGGGAAGTACTGCTGCGCAGACTTGTACGGTCTGTGCCCTGAATAAGGCAGGTACAAATCAAGGTAAGGTTTACACATATGTTTGTCTTGTTGGGCAGACTGGATGGACCGTGTAGGTCTTTTTCTGCCGTCATCTACTATGTTACTATGTATAAAAAAAAAACCAAAAAAGTGGTTGCATGTGTGTTTGCATGTCGAGTGGTGCTTAGATGGTAACTCTGGCTGTGAAAAACTAAGGCTGGTGCTGGGCAAGTTTGTACGGTCTGGGTCTCATATACCAATCCAGTTTAGGATAGGCTGGAAAGAGCTTTGACGGAAACTCCAGTAATTTGGAACGTGAGGATGGTGCCGGGCAGACTTTTATAGTCTGTGTCCCACAAATAACGAGACGGATTTGGATAGGCTAGAGTGGGCTTCGATGGCAACTTCAGTAGTTGGAAGGGTTACCGTATTGGTGGAAACAAAAAAGAGTACACAAAAAATAAAAAAGGTTGCTACCTTTGCTAAAGAAATAGTTCATTGTAGCAAATGGCTTTTAGTTAATTAACACACTTAAAAACAGTGACTGACTTACTGTACAGCAGTAGACAATAATCTGCTTTTCAAAAACTTCTGGATTTGAGTTTGAACCCGTGTACTTATCAGAAGAGCTGATATCCCTCAACAGCTTGGCTGGCTTCTAAGATACACGTGAAAGTCTTTGCATGCCATATGCTTAAAGTTGTGCTGCACAAACAAAATTCCTTTGACAAATTCAAGCAGCAGGGAAAGGGAGAGGAGATCAGCAATGCCCTTCTCTCTCTTTAGTACTCCCCATGTGTCCAGACTAATAGGCCAGGGATGGTTTCTCTCATTATGTGGATAGGTGTGTTGGTCATAGGCACATAAAATGACCATATCACTTCAAAAAAAAGGATGTTTTCCTATAAATCAAAAACGCTGGAGGACATATCTGAAGAAGTCCAAAAGAAGGACATGTCCTCTTAAAAGAGGACGTATGGTGACCCTAGTAGTTGGAACCTAAGGACAGGGCCAGGTGGATTTCTACAGTCTATGTCCCAGAAATGCCACAGAAAGACAATGATCAAATATTTTATATCATATTCATTGTTAGTTTAATCATGACTTGATAATGAGTGTGACTGTTGGGCAGACTGGAAGGACTGTTCAGGTCTTTATCTGCCGCCACTTTACATGTTTACTGTGTTATGTTTACATATTTTGCGGAATGGAGGAGTAGCCTAATGGTTAGTGCAGCAGGCTTTGACCCTCATAACTTAGATTCAATTCCCAGTGCAACTCCTTGTGACCTTAGGTAAGGCAGTTAACCTTTGTGATGTTCTCCCCTTTTCAGTAGGAGACACACTTGTAATACTCCTTCTTTCCAGTAGGAAGTGTTATAGATCAAGGACTTTCCACCCACACAGTCAGTAGGAAAGTACATTAAACAACGTTGTGAGGAGACCTCACCCAACTTGGGGTATCTTGGCCCTTAGTCAGAGCTTCGGGACTCAGTCAGGACATTCCCCAGAACCATCCAGAAAGCCTCATCTCTAAGAGAGAGCTCAGAGACAGCTCTCAATTATGGCTGCTCATACCGTCAGTCTTAGGGATAGGGATCCTCCGTACCCTCAGGGTGACTTCTTCATAACATCCGGCATTCCATCCAACATCCCCCTCTGAAGTTTCTCCCTGTAACAGGTCTTAGCGCTGTTACCCTCCTTGTGCCGTCTGGCGCTTTGTCTGGGGAATACCACTTGACAATCAATACAACGCACAAAGAAACAAACCCAAATCAATAAAAATAATATCCTCTTATACCAGTAGCGCTATAGAAATGATAAGTAGTAGTAGTACTTATAAGAATCTGGGTTACCAAAGCATCAAATGTATTTCAATAATTTTTCATCAATTTTTCAATTTAACGTTCAGTACTACTGATGATCATATTTCAAAACAAATGTGGAAAAAAGGACCTCAGCAACCTTTTTCAATGCAGATCATGTGATTTATTGTCCTCTAGAACTTTAGGTTCCTTTTATCATTCATTGGTCCTTAAAAACCCCATTCAACATTTTATTTCTTTTTACTTTATCCAATTTTTCAAAATTCTTCAGTGTAAATAATAAAATGCTAAAACACATCTTTTTCAGTCATAAGAACCCAACTGGGCTTCCTCAGGAGTTATTTATAAGCATAGCAAAAACAGTGCTATTTTGCAACACACTCATGCACCTAAAAATAAGGAAAAAGAATTCTAATAATTACCAAGTATATACTATAGCTTTAATCTACATTTTACCGACTTGGCCACATTTCAGCTGATGCGTGCGCTGTTTGTTGTAAAATGGCGCCTCCATTTAAACAATACGCCCACACAGAAATTATGTCATTGTCTATATCATCAGAAATACACAATCAGATTATAATGATTAGAAAAACACACTCCAGTCAATACTACTGTTCAGACCGTCTGGTTCCAAAGTTCCTAATTTGCTGATCCACTTCACTTCCCGCTGTTGCAAATATTTCAACCTCCTCATGGATGTACTAATTCTATATCAATCATATAACAGCGTAAGTCTTCAAACTTGTGACCCTCTTCTGTGCAATGCATTACCATTGGTTCATTAATACATTCTCTCTTCAAATTTGATTTATGCTCGATCATCCTGATTTTGAAACTTCTTGTTGTTAGGCTGATGTAAACTTTGGAACATGGACAAAATACAGCATACATGACAAAGTCTGTGTTACACGTTGAAAAATGATTGAAAATATATTTTTTGTCGTCCGTAGGATTCACTAATTCTTTTCTTTGAATCCTGATGTCACAGACTACACAACTGCCACATTTGAAATGTCCTCTAATCCCTAAATCTCTTCTTTCTGAAATAGTCATTGCTGGACTAATGATCTCTTTAATATTTTTTTCCTCTAGAGTAAGCAATTCTAAAATCCATTACCTTGAAAATAGAGTTCAATTTTAGAATATCCCAATTCTTCTTGATACTGCTAAAGATCGTGTGACTATTAGAAGTATGTTTCATTACAAAAGTTAAGACATTGTCATCACCACATGACTCTTGAAGAATTCAAAAGAAGAATCCGTCATACATTGATCAAATCAAATCAAGGGGTCGAAAGATGGAATAGGTTAATTCAGATTATAGGGGTCCTTTTACTAAGCTGCGACAAAAGAGGGCCTGCGCTGGTGTCAGCGCGTGTTTTTGATGCACGCTGAGGCTCCTTTTTACCGCAGCAGGTAAAAGGCTGGATTTTTTCACAAAATGGCCATTCAGTAAGTGAAGCACTTGCCACACAGCCATTTTGAGGGGGACAACTTACCGTCACACATTGAAGTGGCGGTAAGGGCTCCTGCGCTAACCCAGCAGTAACTGGGCAGCACGTGGCACTGCCAAATTACCGCTGAGTAAACACCGATGGAACAAAAATTTAAAGATTTTGTAGCACCACACTACACATCCGACGAAGAAGGGCAACCTTCGAAAGCTAATCAAGAAATGTATTAAGTTATGTCCAATAAAAAAGGTATAATCTTATTTTCTTTTCCATGTTTTATTTTGTTTGATTTCTATTGATAACCTTTAAGAGTGGACTAACACGGCTACCACACCTCTCTACTTTTGTAGCATCAGAAATGGCACGTGCTGGGGGTGGGAACTACCACCGGACTGCTGCAGCGGTACTTCCGGTTTAGTGAGTGGTAAGCCTGCATTGAGCTTGCCACCATTTAGTAAAAGACCCCCCCCCCCCCCCCCATTATGTCTTAGTCTAGGAAAAAAGTGTTTTCAAACCCTTTTGAAATTAAGGATAGGATGATTTAGTATAAAGGTAATGTTATGATTTTGCTAGACAGGCAGGGGAATGTTTGGGACTCGCTTCTGATTGGCCTGTCAGGGGTTGAGCTGACGTCTGAAGCAGCAGACATCAGAAGCCTGATCTATTTATTTAAGCTTACCTCTCCCTACAGGCCATGCTTTAGCGTTTGATTCCTGTCAGCTGAAAAGCCTGTTTCACTTTCTCTCAGTCTGTGCTGTTGCACACTGTGTGTTTGTTGGACTTTGTCTTCTCTCCTCATAGCTTGTAGCTTCTGTGTTTGCTGGGTGTTCCCAGCGTGAGCATGATTGTTTCACTCCCCTGTACCTGAGTCTGTTCCCTGCTTGCTGGTGTAGTGTGGTCTGTGGTAAGCTTGTCCCCTGTATCGTTCCAGTTCGTTTGTTTAGTTTCCCTTTCCTTGGTGTAACCCTCTATGTGCTGAATTTAGTATTTGCCTTCTGTAGTCCTACCTCTGTCGGCAGCCTCCCTGTCCTTGTATTTGCTCCTGTTCGTTTGTTTAAGTTTTCCTTTGTTTGCCTTACCTTGGTCTGTCATGTTTGCCCTGCTTCCAGCTGTTGCTGTTCCAGAAGCAGCCTTCCCTTTAGCCTGTTTTTTCCCCTTTGTTTGCTGAGTCTGTCTCCTGATTTTGGTGAGCATTACTCTTTGTCTGATCTGTGTATGTTAAGACAACTTTTTCTGTTTGCTTCCCTTAACCCTTGTGCGCTGTGTGGCAGAGCCTTGTGTATTCCTATAAGCAGCTTCCCTTTACCTTTGTATGATGTGGGGCCAGCCTTGTGCATTCTTGTGTGTGGATTCCCTTTACCCTTGTGCGTTGTGTGGCACAGCCTTGTGTATTCCTATAGGTGGCTTCCCCTTACCTTTGAATGCTCTAAGGTACAGCCTAGAGTATTCCTTTGAGTGGCTTCCTTTAGCCTTGACTGCTGTGTGGCACAGCCTTGTGTATTCCTATAGTAGCTTCTGTCTGTCGCCCTTTCCCTGGTGTCTCTAGCTTGCGCTGTGTGTGTTGCTTGTGCTCCAGTCCCTTGGGAAACCCCTCGTTGTTCTTTCTCCCTTCCCAGTGTATGACTCGGTTCCTCTTCGGCCATGAGGCCTGCACGCTTGGACTCTGTATGAGTGGGTTCCCGTTCAGCCATGAGGTCTATCTCCCTTTTTCTTGTGGTGCTAGTTGCATGTCCTGTGTGTGTGTGGCTTGGTGGCTGGGGTTGTGCGTAGTGCCTGTTTGGTCTACCCTAGGCCTTGGCCAAGATCATTCCTAGGCCTCGGCCTGGGCTCAAGGGCTCACAAACAGATTAACAGGTAACTTGGCAGATTATCTCAGAGAGTTGGAGCAAGAAAAAAGAAAGCACTGTGACAGATTGATTCAAGATGGGAATGTGATAGGGGAGGTAGATGGTACAGATTCTCATGAATGGATGTTCTGGGCCAGGCTGAGGATATTAGAGTCATGTGATTTGCCAATTAGGAAGGGAGACCTATGAAAAAGGTGTTATGAGTAACAGAACTTTAAAGAGGACTTGAGGTACTAATGAGAGCCAGGCAGGGGCAGACTAACCATTCAGCAACCGGTCCTACATTTAAAGGCGCGCTGCTGGTGATCTATTGGCCTCTGTGGGGGGGGGGGGGGGGGGACATGTTCTTTCCTGCCCATTGTGCTGCCGCTATTCTCCCTGTCTGGCACCGCCATATGTTAAAAATGGCAGCCGAGACTCCCTGTGGAAGTCTCGCAAGACTGTCGAGACGCAGGATATCTTGCCCACCATTTTGAAAACACAGCGGTGCTGGCAGGCAGGGGAATAATGGAAGGCAGTGGGAAGGAAAAAATATGCTTCCCTCCGCAGAGACCACTAGACCACCAGTGCCCTTCAATTAGGACCGGGGCAGTGGGGCATCGGCTGCAGTGGTAGAGAGCAGCAGCGTGGCAGTATGGGGTTTCGGGCAGTGGCATGGGGGGGGGGGCCCAGACCACCCTCAGTGCCCAGGGGCCCGGACCACTCTCATTCCACCCCTGGAGCCAGGGCTTCACAACAAGTGGGGAGTCACATGGTCATATCTAGTCAGAGCAGACCAGAGGTAAATAGCAACACAAACCAAAGATGGAGCAATAGCAGTGAAGAGGGCTGCAGATGGAACAACAAGGCGGAGCCAACAATTAAAGAAAGTAAGTTTTATCAAAGGACCCGACACGGCCTGTGTTTCGGTAAGTACCTGTGTCAGGGCTCAAAATTGTTTGTCGCAGCAATATGGTGCTTCCTATGTAAAATTGACAGTCACAGCATTAGGGTTACCATATGGCTCCAGAAAAAGGAGGACGGATTGAGCCAGCCGGGTTTTACTTCAAGCAATGGAAGTAAAACCCGGCTGGCTCAATTACTTCTGTGTTTGCTGGGTGTTCCCAGTGGAGTGGAGGAGTGGAGTGGAGGAGTAGCCTAGTGGTTAGGGTGGTGGACTTTGGTCCTGAGGAACTGAGTTCAATTCCCACTTCAGGCAGAGGCAGCTCCTTGTGACTCTGGGCAAGTCACTTAACCCTCCATTGCCCCATGTAAGCCACATTGAGCCTGCCATGAGTGGGAAAGCACGGGGTACAAATGTAGCAAAAAAAAAAATACTTCTATTGAAAGCAATGGAAGTAAAACCCAGCTGGCTCAATCCGTCCTCCTTTTTCTGGAACCATAAGGTAACCCTACACAGCATGCGCAGTGTGATAGTGAAATGAGTTTACTTTGTTGGCATTTTACTATGACACTGCGCATTTCTAATACTGTGACTGTCAAATTTACATAGGAAGCGCTGTATTGGCATGATGAACAATTTTGATATCTGAAGCAGGCACTTGCTGAAACGTGGGCTGTGTCAGGTCTTTCAGTAACATTTTCTTCCTCCGATTTTTGGCTCCTCCTTGTTGTTCTATCTGCAGTCCACTTCACTGTTAATGGCCATATCTAGTAGCAGAATAAAGCAGCTTAATGGCAATGTTTAAATATTTTGTGTTCTGCAAAAACCCCTTCCCACCAAGAGACTGATAATAAGCTTAGTAGCAGAGAAACACCCAATCACCACTTAACTTCCATAGCAAAGTTTAACGTAGTAAATTCTGGGCCAAAAAACTAGAGTCAGAGCCTGGCTACGCCTCCTCCTACTGCTTTGGACACTTTTAGTTTTCACATTTACCCAGGGCTGGCATTGGGGGGGGGGGGCAAACTGGGCCCCAAAGCTTCAAGGGGTGTCATTGTAGATAATACGCTGAAATCTGCTCAGTGTGTGGCAGTAGTGGCCAAAAAAAGCAAACTGGATGCTAGGAATTATTAGGAAAGGATTGTGAATAAGACCAAATATACTATAATGCCTTTGTATTGCTCCATAGTACGACTACACCTTGAGTATTACAATCAGTTCTGGTCACCGTATCTCAAAAAAGATATAGCGGAATTAGAAAAGGTTCAAAGAAGAGTGACCAAAATGATAAAGGGGATGGAACTCCTCTCATATGAGGAAAGGCTAAAGAGGTTAGGGCTTTTCAGGTTGGAAAAGAGATGGATGAGGGGAGAGATGACTGAGGCCTACAAAGTCCTGAGTGATGTAGAACGAGTAGAAGTAAATTGAATTTTTACTTCAAAGACTAGGGGACAATCAAGAAAATCACATGGAAATACGTTTAAAACAAATAGGAGTAAATATTTTTTCACTCAACAAATAGTTAAGCTCTGGAATCTTTGCCGGAGGATATGGTAACAGCAGTTTGCGTATGTGGGTTTAAAAAAGATTTGGACAAGTTCCTGGAGGAAAAGTCCATAGTTTGCTATTGAGACAGACATGGGAAAGCAACTGCTTGCCCTGGGATTTGTAGGATGGAGTGTTACCACGATTTGGGTTTCTGCCAGGTACTTCTGGTCTGGCTTGCCCACTGTTGGAAACAAGATACTGCAGACCTGCCAAGTCTCCCACATTCAGCAGGAGACTCCCAGAACGGGAAATTGACGTCAGCGGGGGCAGAGGATAACAGAGCCAACAGCCAAGCCTGAAGGCTGCTGCGGCTCCGCGCTTGTTTTTCTTCTGTTGCTGGTGCTGCTACTGCAACATAGGGCTGGAGGGAGAGAGGAAACACGGGTACTGGCTGGAAAGGGTAGGGGAAAGGTGTCCAGAGGGAGGCTATTGAAAATTGCCTCTGAATTTGCATTATCTCGTATCTTTGTTTGCATTCTCAAAACATTCTCCTGTCCTCCCAGATGGTTTTTTGCAATCCCCATCTCAGTTACTTATTGTGCAATAACTGTCTTTTATTTTCTCCTAACCCAGCTGTCATTCCGGTGTTTGTCACGGTCACTCCCGTGAACCAGTACTATCCCCAGTGTAATCCAGGAATACAGAGCTTTAATGTCGATGAGAACACGCCCCTCATGTCAGTCATCGGGCAAGTGAATGCCACAGACCGGGACTACAAGTTCAACAATGTTGAGTTCAGCATAGTAGATGAACATAGCCCCCGTATATTTTACATCAACCCAAGAAGTGGTAAGTTCTGGGGATGGTCTTCACTTAGGAAATGAAAGGGCTGGCATGACCAAATATAATTAATTACCTCATGGCTCATGGATGCACATGCTTCACCTACGTCTCTATAGGATCTTGTATGCTAGAAGCCATGTAACCATTTCTTGCTGATTTATTTGGCTGTGAAATACCTGACTGCACTGAAGTTGGATCAGGATCAATCCTGTAGTGCTGAAGATTTCACAGCATCCCATTAGGATGACAGTATTCAGGCTGCAGGAAATTTTGCGGAGTGACTCGGCTGTGGTAGGTGTGGAGAGTGACCACTCCTGCCCTGTACACTAGAATACCAGGGAATGTGTGAATGTCGGGGGGGGGGGGGGGGGAGAATTGCCTATGGGAATGGAACTTTCCTATGGGGGGGTCTTGAATCAGACAGTTACAGAGTGGGGGGGGGGGGGTCAAATGGGAGAGGAATCATCCTGGGGGAGGGAGGATCAGATCTTGAGGGGGTTATAATCAGAAGGGATGCTTGATCAGGGTGAGAGGGAGTTATTGGAGCAGTGCTAGATTGGGGTGGGGTGATTGTTGGGGTTCTGATTGCTGTTGGGGGTGTTCAGGGGGAGGGTGCATGTTGCGTCACCGTGGCAGATCATGTAATTGTTTTATTTTGGGCTGGCCTCGTGTTATATACATTGGCTGATAATATGGGTGTGGCTATGCTATCGACCAAGGCATGTAGCATGATGTCTCTGTGGTAGGTGTCTGCCCTATACAGTAACTGAAGGCAGATTCTGGGCATGCCCCCTGCATCTACTGCACTGGCTTTGCACTTATCACGCTTTTTATTTTAAATCATTCAATCTTTATTAAAGAACATGCAGCAACATTACAAAACTCAAGGGTCCTTTTACTAAGGTGCACTGAAAAATGGCCTGCGCTGTTGTAGATGCATGTATTGGACGTGTGCAGGTCCATTTTTCAGCGCACCTGCTAAAAAGGTCTTTTTGGAGGGGCCGAAAATGGTCATGCGGCAAAATAAAAATTGGCACGCGTCCATTTTGGGCCTAAGACCTTACTGCCACCTGTTGACTTAGCGGTAAGGTCTCACATGTTAACTGGGCGGTTATCGTCAGCACGCGTACACTGCCGATTACCGCCTGGTTAGCACTACGCAGTAGAAAATAAAAAATATTTTCTTCTGCACGTATCGGACGCACGTAAAAAATGAAATTACCACCCAGGGCACGCGGCAGCCAGGCAGTAGTTCCAAATAGACATGCGTTGGACATGCTTAGGTGCCTACATGCCTTAGTAAAAGGCCCCATCAATACTAGCACAACCTTCCAAATAAATCAAAGGCCAGACTTGCAAGTCATATATTTACAATATACCAACCCCAGCCCTTCTCCACCCCCACATACAAGGATTGTCAGAGTGAAAAGAAATGAGATGGAGGAAGAATATACAGTAGTAAGCAGTGTGTTATTTCTAGCAAAAAAGGTGCCAGTACTCAAATGCCAGGCCACCCTTCAGGGGTGGGGTGATCACTGAGGGACCCACCCCACAATAGCCAAGCCCCCTGCAACCAGTCACAGAATCTATGACAACGCAGAATTGGTGTGTAGAGCCTGAGCTCTTTCATAAAAACTTGGGGTCCATGGGTGCCGGTACTCAGTACCCTCAAGTACCCCCTCAAACAAAGTCCTGGTAGTAAGTATAGTGATGTCTCTGTACATGTAGAGCATAGGTACTCCATATATATATATATATATTATTTTTTTTTATATGAATATTCAACAGCAGCTATATGTATGTGCCATGCTGGATAGCCATGTACACATTCATAACTATAACATAATTTTAGAACTAGGTGACTAGGTAGGAAATGCAAGTAGGTGCCTATATCAGGCCCTTTTACTTAAGGGTAGTAAGGTTTTGCACTAACCAGATTTTAACAGCAAAAGGTAATGCATGATGAGTGTGAAGGCTGTGAGGTAAGTATTGGGGGTGGACCTAGCATGCACAGAAAAGTTCTTTACCATACCATAGGATTACTTGCAGTCAGCGCCGATGCAAGTAGCACTTACATACTTGGCCCATAAGGTGCTTCACCTAGGCACTTCCTCATACCTAGCATCTCTCATCACTATCTATACTCTGCTGAGATTGTTGCGAGCGTTGCCTGTTGGTCGACTCTATCTTCCCCCAGGACGGTCTGCCTATTTAGAATTCACTCATCAATGTGCTTTTTTCTTTCTTGCCCCAACATTTTGGAATGTTATGCCCTTGTACCTACGTATTGAAACCTTTTCCCCAAGATTTAAAACAACCTTATCTTTTTGAGCAGGCTTACTCCTCTTAATTTGGCATGGCTCTCCCTTACACTCTTGGATTGGAGCCCAGGGTCAGACAGTGCAATATAGTAAGCTATAGTGTATTTCTTTCTTGACTTCCATTGACTTCTACCTCCTAGTATGTTTTTGGTCTCATGCATTACACCAGTGGTCTCTAATTGTTCTCATACCTCACACTAACATTATCGGCTTTTGTCTCACCTAGAATGTAAACCGCACTGAACCCTGGAAAAGGGATATTAGCGGTATTCAAGAATTGATTTGATTTGACTTTGCTTCACCTGTTCTAGCTGATATTGGTGTTCCCTTCCTCCTATGAATATGTTTTATTTATATTAAGTTTGTAAACCATTCTGCTGTTGTAACAAAGGGCGGCATAGTAAGTCAAATAAATCACAACCATACCCCTTCGCCTTATGTGCGTATTTTATAAACTACGCTCATGCTTTGCAATCTGCCTTAACTACACTCCCAGGAACACCTCCACATGAGTGATACAAAAACATGTGTGCCTTCTATGAGCATATACCAGGAAGTAATTTTATTAAACCTCTTTGTGCGGGTAAAGCAAGGTTTACCTGTGGAAAAAAATTTTAAGAAATTCCCCATAAGGTTAAACTGCTATTAAGTATCAGCAGAAACAGAAGTAAGTTATAGAGCTAGCGGCTGATTATTGCCACTGTTTGTTTGTTTCCTTCACTCTTGGCCTGCCATATTCCACTCTTGCTGCTATGCTTGAATATCACCCGTAAATCTGCTTTTTCTTACCTATGTCCCTCCTTCTGGAACTCCCATTTTCTTTACATCTATCAGGAAGTCTGTTTCAAAGTTTTAAGAAGGCCATATTAAGTCTTGGGTTTTCTAACTCACATTCGGTCAGGGACTCAGGGGTGAGGGAAGAGGGATGAGGACTGAGACAAACGCTCCTGCATTTCTCCATCTTCCTTTCTCTTTTCCCTCCTTCTGTTTACCATCATTGGTATTACTTGTGATTATTATTTTTTAGTATTGTAAATTGCCCCAATTTGTATTATCCCTTGAGTAAGAAACTACTAAGGACAGAACTACATGCTTCCAGTCTTCTGGATTATTGTATGTATAACAGAATACCAAAGGGACTAAAGATTGCTAAACAACCAAAGATGTTTTCAGATGACACAGTATTTATGAAACAATAGGAAGTGATCCTGAACAAATGCTCAGTTGATCTAACGATCTTAATAATTAAAACAGCAAAAAGTAAAGAAGAAAAGGTAAAGCGTGATTTAGAATTATTACATGATAATGACACGTTTTGATGTACTACATAAAGAATGCAAGAAAAATGTAGAAGGATTTTTAAAAAGATCTTAAGATGAAAGAATTTGAGAAATTTAAAAGAGATAAACAGGTTAATAAACAGGGTATAGTATACCCATGGCAGAATAAAGATAATTTTCGCATTAGAAGATTCAGTGACCAATGTCAGACAAGATATAAGAATAGACCAAATGATAATATTAACATTACAAATCCAATACAGAACAGAAGAGCCATCACTAGCCCAAGAACTGAGGCACTGATGATCAGAAGCAAACATGGGAGCTAGAGGCCAGTAGTGTTGTACTAGCGCCTGCGTTTGCTCCCGCCCGATGATCAGAGCTGGCGAGTGCATGTAACAACGTGCTTGCCAGCTCTGAACACAATGAGCATGCAAATGCATACTAAACAGGGCATTATCTATTCCTCCCCAATGCTCATTGAGTAGCCCACCAAACATAGTGGCTCTCAGTCTGGCCTCTTTCTGATACCTCACCTATCTTCTGTGCTACTTTGTGCCAGAGTCTTTCCAGGACAAGCAGGTACTTACGCACTTCTGTTTCATACTCCTGTCTTGCTTTTCTTGTAGGCCTATGTGTTCTCATTACTATGGCTGGCTTGTGCTGCATCTAAATTGCACTGTAATTTGGCCTGTATTACTTGTACACTCGGTTCAGTGACCTCACATTCCTTACTGTCTTTGAATTCAGCCCAATCTTCTTTTTTTTCCTTTGAGAGCAGTGAGTGTGCCTTGGAGAAGGGGTGTGCCCCAAGTGGATACTTTTGCTTGAGACTGAATGAAGGTGAATATCTTGCAGGCAGTGTGTCTTAGGTCTGTGCCCAAATTGATAATTTGTCATCACTATAGCAGTGGTGGGGTTTGCACAACTATATATCTTTTTGCTAACACTGTGCAAGCTAATTATGCAGCCTGAGCAGCTGTTGGAGTCTATTCACACACACTTCTGTTTGCTTAGCTGACCAGATATTCTTCTGCAATACAATGCTTCCACTATCCTCTGTTAGCCACACATGAATTACTTTGAGAATGTCCTCTAAGCCTTTTTACTGTATTGTTCAAGTTTTCACTGCCCCCTGAGATATTGCAACTCTCAAACTGCCCCCTGAGATATCTACTGTAGGGATCAAGGTTTTACTGTTCTGCTCTGTCTCCTTATAGGCTCTCTCTACTCAAGAGATTAGCATACAGTTAACCAGAGTATAGAACATCACTGTAAAGTCTCAGAACTCTTGAACCAAAATCTTCTTTAATGCAAATTCAAACAAAAGGAAATAATTTACAATTAGATGTGCTGGACAACAGTCTCTGCCTTGTAGAACTGGGAGTCTGTACTTTATGACTTCACCCTGTATATAAGGGGAGCTGGGATGTCTCAGCACCAAGCTGAAAGAGTAGATGCTGTGAATACTTTTAAATGGTAAAACCTGGTTATTTTACAGTAGCTTGAAGGGGGATTATGCAACAAGGTACAGCAAGTCAGTTTACAGTTCTGAGAAAGCATGCATGCAGACAGTTCTCTCAACCCCCACTGGAGAGAAAAGCAGGCTAGTCACTTACCCAGTATACACAGGAACAAGGGCCGGCCAATAGGAAAAGCCCCATAAGGCATAGGAACTGGGACATGTGCTCAGGAAAAGTCTATTACAGAGTACTGCTGGAAGACTAAGATCTGTAGTCCAAAGGCACTTCTTTCCTTTCTTAAGGACACAAGCACTGTAAACTGTTTCAGGCAATGCAATCTGACCTCACGCGTCACCTAGATTGGATTTTAGATAGTGCTGGGGAGGAGTCGGCTGTCTTGGTACATGTGGGTACCAATGATGTAGGAAAATGTGGGAGAGAGGTTCTGGAAGCCAAATTTAGGCTCTAAAGTAGAAAGCTCAAATCCAGATCCTCTAGGGTAGCATTTTCTGAAATGCTACCTGTTCCACGCGCAGGGCCCAAGTGACAGGCAGAGCTCCAGAGTCTTAATGCGTGGATGAGACGATGGTGCAGCGATGAGGGTTTTAGATTTGTTAGGAACTGGGCAACATTCTGGGAAGGGGAGCCTATTCCGAAAGGATGGGCTCCACCTTAACCAGGGTGGGACCAGGCTGCTGGCATCGGCATTTAAAAAGGAGATAGAGCAGCTTTTAAACTAGAAAAGGGGGGAAGGCTGACAGTCGCTCAAAAGCGCATTGTTCGGGATAAGGTATCTTGCAAGGATACTTCACAAACAGGGAAGATAGGGTTTCTGGATAGTGAGGTTGCACAACAGACCGTGGTAGGTCAGGTGCCCTTAAATACAACCAAAGATCAGACAAAAGATGGCAAATCATTAGTGTCAAGTACTAAGCATCATGCAAATAGGAACAGCAAACATACTCTGAAATGTCTATATGCAAATGCTAGGAGTCTAATAAATAAGATGAGAGAGTTGGAATATATTGCACTAAATGAAAAACTGGATATAATAGGCATTACTGAGACCTGGTGGAATGAGGATAACCAGTGGGACACTGTCATACCGGGGTACAAAGTATATCATAGTGATAGGGTGGACCGGACTGGTGGAGGGGTAGCATTGTATATTAAAGAGAACCTTGACTCAGAAAGATTACAAATTCAGCAGGACACAAATCACACCTTTGAATCATTGTGGGTTGAAATTCCATGTATAAAAGGGAAACGGACGGTGATAGGAGTGTACTACCGTCCGCCTCGCCAGGATGAGCAGGTAGACGCAGAAATAATAAAAGAAATCAGAGACGCAAACAAAATGGGCAATGTGATAATAATGGGTGACTTCAATTATTCAAATAAAGACTGGGTAAATGTAACATCGGGACATGCTAGAGAGGTACAATTCCTTGATGAAATCAAGGACAGCTTTATGGAGCAGCTGGTGCAGGAGCCGATGAGAGAAGGAAAAATTCTAGACTTGATCCTTAGTGGAGCGCATGATCTAGTGAGGGACGTTATGGTACTGGGGCTGCTTGATAACAGTAATCATAATATCAACCTTGAAGTAACTATACACAGGAAGTCAAATACGTTAGCGTTTAACTTTAAAAAAAGGAGACTTTGATAAAATGAGAAGAACGGTTAAAAAAAAACTTAGGGGGGCAAATGAGAGGGTAAAAACTGTACAAGAGGTATGGACGCTGTTCAAAAATACCATCTTGGAGGCCCAGGCCAAACATATTCCGTGAATTAGAAAAGAAAGACGGAAGTCCAAAAGACAGCCGGCATGGTTGAAAAGTGAGGCGAAGGAAGCTATTAGGGCTAAAAGAAACGCCTTCAGAAAATGGAAGAAGGACCTGTCTGACAATAACAAGAAGCAGCATAAGGAGTGTCAAAGCAAATGCAAGGCGCAGATAAAGAAGGCCAAGAGGGATTACGAATAAAAGATAGCATTAGAGGCAAAAAAACATAGCAAAATTTTTTTCGGTATATTAAAAGCAGGAAGCAAAAGAATCGGTTGGGCCGCTGGATGACAGAGGGGTAAAAGGGGCAATTAAGGAAAATAAAGACGTAGCGGAGAGATTGAATGAATTCTTTGCTTCAGTCTTCACCGAGGAAGATTTGGGTGGGATACCGGTGTCGGAAATGGTATTTCAAGCGGACGAGTCGGAGAAACTTACTGACTTCACGGTAAACCTGGAGGACGTAACGGGGCAGTTCAGCAAACTGAAGAGTAGCAAATCTCCTGGACCGGATGGTACTGATAGAACTGAAAAATGAGCTTGCAGAGCTACTGTTAGTGATATGCAATTTATCCTTAAAATCGAGCGTGGTACCGGAAGATTGGAGGGTGGCCAATGTAATGCCGATTTTTAAAAAAGGTTCCAGGGGAGATCCGGGAAATTATAGACCGGTGAGTCTGACGTCGGTGCCGGGCAAAATGTTAGAGGCTATTATCAAAAACAAAATTACAGAGCACATCCGAGGACATGGATTAATGAGACCAAGTCAGCACGGCTTTTGTGTGGGGAAATCTTGCCTCACCAATTTACTTCAATTCTTTGAAGGAGTAAACAAACGTGGACAAAGGGGAGCCGGTTGATATCATGTATCTGGATTTTCAAAAGGCTGCTTTTTAATCTGTATAAATAATTCTCACCTCCAACGTTCTGAAGCTCACTCTGTGGCAGGGAAACACTGAAGCCCTGTACTGTTGGTAGGCTAGGCTGTCAGCACCACTCACTCTCACTCATAGACCCGCCCTCAGCCATGCCCCATCCAGACATAATTCACAACCCCAACGTTCTAATGAAGCCTCCAACATTTCAACGTTCTAAATTTGTAGTTGTGTAGATCCCATGAGTGTCTGCCCCGCCCTCACGTCAAACGTGATGACGTTAAGATGGAGCACAGGCACTCAACAAATCAAGGAAGCCCATTGGTTAATCTCTGTTTCCATTCCCCAACGTAGCCATCATTCCCATACACTCAAAACCAAACAAAATCGCTGCTGCACCCCGTCCCCCCGCCCACAGTCCCCCTCACCCACCCTCCCGCAGCCGCTTGCTCACCGTTCCGCCACACCCCCTCTCCTCTCTGACTCTGGCCATGCAGCAGGACGATTACTACACACCAGGGGCGTATCTGCGTGGGGCCACAGGGGCCTGGGCCCCCGCAGATTTTGCCCCGGACCCCCCTAGCGCCGTTAACCCTCCCTCCCTCCCCCGCCTACTGCCATCACCTACCCTGAGGTCCGCTTCCTCCGGCTTTTTAAAATATTGCTTCAGCTGGCGGGGGACCCCAACCCCCCGCCAGCCCAGCCGCGATCATTAACTTTTTCATCCTCGTCGTGCAGCACGCTGTGAAAGCTGCATGCATCTTTAGTTCCAGTTGGATGGAGTCTGACGTCGCAGCACGTTGACGTTACAACGTGCTGCGACATCAGACTCCATCCAACTGGATCTAAAGATGCATGCAGCTTTCACAGCGCGCTGCACGACAAGGATGAAAAAGTTAAAGATTGCGGCTGGGCTGGCGGGGGGTTGGGGCCCCCCCGCCAGCTGAAGCAATATTTTAAAAAGCCGGAGGAAGCGGACCTCGGGGTAGGTGACGGCGGTAGGTGGGGGAGGGAGGGAGTGTTAACAGCGGTAGGGGGGGTTGACGGCGGTAGGGGGGGCTATAATGTGCCCCCTCACTCTAGCCCCTGCCCCCCCTACCGCCGAACCTCAGATACGCCTCTGCTACACACGAGTGGAAGTGACCCAATCAACTACACTGTAAGCAAGGAAGCCTATTGGTTAATCTCTGTTTCCACTCCCCAACACAGCCGTCATTTCCATACACTCAAAACCAAGCACACCTAGGAGCTGCTGATCCACATTGTCGTTTTTTTTTTTCTTCTTACATCTGAAACACGTCTAAAGCTGTTTCTACTGGATAAACTGCGCCTTAACAGGTAAAGGACAAAAGGTTTTTGTTTTTGGTTTCTTACTGCACACCTTTTTAATTTATTTGAAAGCTACCCATCTGTACATATGAATATCATGAAATCTAAATTAAATATCACTAAAACAGCTTTAAAAATTATTCTACCTGGTAGAAACAGCAAATTTAAACTCTGTATTTTCACATCATTTCTCAACAATACAAAGTTTATCCAGGGTGCCCATGGCTGCGTCAGCCCCGCTGTTGCCTGTCAATGTGTGTCACTGAAACAGTATGAGGGACCTCAAGCTGCCTGTGGGTCACGACAGGACTTAGCTGCTGGACGCCAGAAGCAGTGTCTCCTTAGGTTGACAGCAAATAGCAACCCCCCCCCCCCCACCAAGCACCTCAGAGGGAGGGAGGAAGGTAGGGAACAGGACCGTGAAACAGGGAGGGAGGGGGAGCGACCCTTGAACTGGGAGGGGGACTATGGAACTGGGAGGGATGGAGGAAAGGTGACCCTGGAACTGGGAGGGTGGGGACCTTGAAACCCTGAGGGAGGGTGGGGGGGACCCTGAAACTGGAAGGGACCCTAGAACTCGGAGGGAGGGGAGGATGACCCTGGAACTTGGTGTAACACTAGGGGGCGCTGTGCTTATGACAACACAAAAGCCACCAGACACAATATGCGGTATATCGCTTTTATTGGTGATACATATGTGAACACATACACCAAGATACTTACAGCACCCGCAATTCAGTCAGCATCTGGGAAGACCACCAGGGAAGCACTAGCTCTTCCTCAGAGATTGCAGGGACCATCACTGAACCAGGCGTCCCTTAAGTTCAGGCAGGCTTCTCAAGAAGGTCAGTGCTCCACCCTCTTTTATAGTGTGAAACAGAGGTGCCTTTCCCAGACTTGCACAAGCTGGCATCCCTTAAACAACCAGCCTGTTTCCCATAACAGAAAATAACTCCCCCAGACTTGCACAGGTTGAAGGTGCCTTTCCCAGATGTGCTGGCATCCCTTAAACAACCACCATAACAGAGAATAACTCCCCCAGACCTGCACAGGTTGAAGGTGCCTTTCCCAGAGGTGCTGGCATCCCTTAAACAACCACCATAACAGAGAATAACTCCCCCAGACCTGCACAGGTTGAAGGTGCCTTTCCCAAAGGTGCTGGCATCCCTTAAACAACTAGCCTGTTTCCCATAACAGAGAATATCAACACATAATTACAGCCAAAACATTCCACTCATTCCATCCCCAGCTGACCTTCAATCCCATGTATTACATTCCACCCCTTGATATTCTCTGCTTATGAGGAGACAGAAGTATACATAGTATTATGGACCACCGTAGGTCGTTTCCAAATTTTACAAGTCAAAATACAATTCCAAATCACTAGCAGGATGCTAACTAATAGTACTACAAGTAAAGGATGAGTGATCCATTTTAGGAAAGCATCTGCACTAGGAGAATGTCCCAATAATGGATCCCACCAATTATGATGTAATTTACTTCGAATATTTCCGCCACTATACGAACAGTGTGATTGTCAAATTGAGCATCTACTTGCATGACTCTTAAGGTGTGATTCACACCTTGAATATACTCATTAATAAGAGAGGATATATGCAACATGTGGGTCAACTTACTATAATTTACAGCTAAAATTGGCTCCGTAAAGAAGGTATAATTGTACTGTATGAAAGCAGAATTAAATAAATCCGGATATAATACATACTTTTGTCCTTTCCACCAAAATACTGATATACTAGTAAAACAGGAACTGACTCCTGACAGATCGGTCAGGAAGGTATTATTTGACAAAGTTGTGAAATTAGCAGTGGAAATACATAATGTCCGCGGACTAATTTCTACAAAGAACTCATAGTTGGCAGGGAAAACAGTAAATGTGCATTCCCCAAAACGTGGGGATAAGCAAGGTTCAAATTGTGGTGGCTGGAAAGGACAAATCATGCGATTTCCCTGCTCATTACACATATCCAATTTATATGTCTCATTATATACAGTTATATACTCCCCATTCATATGCGGGGCCCATAAGGTTACGATACCAGAAACATTCACTAATACTGGAGATATATAATACTTACATACTATATGAGTATGGAAAATCTTATATGAAGATAAAACCCCTGTACAGAATCGATCAGTACAGACTGTACTCTCTGAATGTGGGAACAACCACTCATCAACCGGAATATATCCAGCGAAAAGGGTCTGCAACTGGGTATGCATCCCCAATTGTAGAGCCATCTGGACTCTATCCCGCTGATGCAAAGCGTACAACGTCTGTAATGAACACCAAGTATAATTCAATGCTTTTGTCAAAGTAATGTCAGTATAATTTTCAAACTTAAAAGTTTGGGCTAATAAATTATTAATGTCTGCTATCGCAGGCACCATTAATTGTCCTGTTCCTGGAATGGCAGGTAACCAATTGGCTAAAATATTCAGTTCAGTATGCAAGTCCTTACCTAGATAGTGTAGTTTACTAAACAGAGTATCTGTATCTACAGTATTCAGAATTCCCAGTCCAGTTCCCGCACCCCCCAAAATAGTATCATACCATGCTCGCCGTATCCTAGTACAGCGAGGCAAGTGTGGAAATGTAACATTGTAAGTTAATACTGTCTTTCTATACTGCATAGACATATTTTTGCATGTAGTGGGAATGCGTGACAGTGGAGCAGGATTAGTCATATTACTAACAGCAAGCAACACATGCAAGAAGTCCATCCAGGGTGTAAAACGGTTTGCAATTGGTGTAGCATTAGTGAAAATCCATTCAGCAGTTCGATTCAAAGTAATATTTACTATAGAGCTGTTACAAGTTTGGAGGAACTGCATTTTGCGTGTCCGATTCCATAGTCTCCATATCTGGTCCCGGAATCCCATAGGCTGGATGCACATAACCCAGGACGTAGCATTATGGATAGTCACATTCACAAAACTGGATGAAACGACTACAAAGCGCTGTTCAGTTTTATGAAACACAGCTTGGGAAGCAGTTACGTTCAATACCGGACATGCAGTATGACATGTATAATTATCTTGCTGTAAGGTTGAGTTATTTTTGTTGCTCCACCAATAGTGGACACGCGAGGTCACTCCCAGCACCCGCTCGCCGGGAGTACGGGCATCGAGTTACCAACCCAAACAGAGAAACAGTATGCCCTGAAAGAAAAAGAAATAGAGAAACACGTATAAATCCTATTCCCTTAAATAACAATGATCAGCAGGAACATTCGTCCAACTCTGTTGTCCTGGCTGAACTACTGTAACAGTATTGTCCTCCCCTCGGGCTATAATTTCAGCAGGTTGAGGAGGACCTGGGTGTGCAGGGTCTTGATGCCATACCCGACCACCCACACCCCTCCCAGTAGATCCAAACCCCTGTGTACCTCGCTCAGTGACTCCCACAAAATCAGAAATTTGAGTAAAAGAGGAGGAATTGACAGGAATTATCAACAATTGTGCTATCCTATCCCCAGCCTGCACCATTACATCCTCCTCAGTGTGATTCATCAGAAGGACTATGACCTCCCCCTGATAATCTCTGTCAATGACACCTCCCACAGGAAGTAAGCCACGAAGAGCCCAACTGGAACGGGCCACAATCTGAGCATAATGGCCAGCTGGGAGAGATAAAGCAAACCCGGCTGGAAATTTTGTCACCACTCGGGACGCACAAAGAGTGTCAAAGAGGGCTACAAGATCAAAACCAGCAGCATCAATCGTATGACGGAGCGGTATAACAGCTTTCGGATGTAAGAGCTTAACTCCCAGGGTGACATGTGTACTGGGCAAGACTTGAAGATGGGGAGTCAACATACGCATCAATGGTGTTTCACTCTCCCCTATTGGACGATTATTGAGGATAGTAACTGCTGGGTACAAATATTTGCGCCATTGCGCAAGAGTGTGAGTAGGAGTTAATTTCCGGATCTGTGTTTTCAACAGACCGTTCATACGTTCCACAAGACCAGCAGCTTGTGGATAATAGGGAATATGGAAAACCCATTCAATGTTAAATTGGGCGCAAAAGGCAGTAACAGGATGATTTTTGAAATGAGAGCCATTATCACTTTGAATTTGCAGTGGAACGCCATAATGTCTACATATGGATTCCAAAAGAACAATAGTCTGCTGAGCTGTAGCTCTACGACAAGGGTGGACTAGCAAAAATCCTGAATAAGTATCCACGGCAACACAGACATATTGACATCCCTGCGAAATTGGTAAAGGGCCAATATAATCTAGTTGCCAAATTTGACCAGGTAACTTACCTCGAGCAAGTGTACCTTTGACTGGGTGTGGTATAGGGCGTTTAGTCAAATGTTGACAAACAGGACAGTGAGCAATAACATTTTTAATGGTAGAAAGAGACAATGCTAACCCACACTGCCGCGCCCAGTGATAGGTGGCTTGCTCTCCGAGATGTCCACATTTTTGATGTGCCCAGCTTGCAATACCGGTCTCTTCTTCACCCCGATGAATAGTAGAATCATCTGTTCCAGAGATGACATTCGTGTGAATAGTAGCTAAGGAATCTGCTGTCTGATTAAAAATATGATCAGAGGTTATAGGGGAAACATGTGCATCAACATGATAGACATAGGCAGAAGTAGATTGCAAAAATTCACTAATTTCTTGCCATAA
Organism: Microcaecilia unicolor; assembly: GCF_901765095.1. Lineage (NCBI taxonomy): Eukaryota > Metazoa > Chordata > Amphibia > Gymnophiona > Siphonopidae > Microcaecilia > Microcaecilia unicolor. The sequence continues at coordinate 115,999 of NW_021963206.1, forward strand.
CTGTGATCCCCAAACCAGTTTAGTATGAATATACCAATCATTCTGTTTCCATGTAGGTAACCAGGTTGTTAATCCATTTGCCACAGCCCATGAATCAGTATATATGTATGCCTCTGGCGCATTTTGTTTAAGTACCAGATAGACTGCATATAATTCAGCATATTGACTACTCCCATCTGGGCCCGTGCTCTGCAATATCTGTTGTGTATGAGGATAGTACGCCACACTTTTCCATGCCCGCTTACCATCAGTATACTTGGCTGTACCATCAGTAAACCAGGCATACTGACGTTGGTCAATAGTTAATTGGTCGTAAGGTACTCCCCATTTAGCAACATGATGGGTGGCACTACCACTACCACCCCCAAACACTAATACTTCCTCCCCCTCACCTACGGGAATCTGAGCAATTTGTTCATGTAATTGCGAGACCCCATTGGGACCACTTTTAGTCTGCCTATTTTGGATGTACCACTTCCACTTTATAATAGATGCCTCCTGTGCATGGCCAATTTTATGAGTATGTGGTTCACTATTAATCCAAGTTAAAATTGGAATTTCTGGTCTCAAAATTACTTCATGCCCCAAAGTTAGTTGTTCACTTTCCACAAGAGCCCAATAACAAGCCAACAATTGTTTCTCAAAGGGTATACAGTGGGGGAAATAAGTATTTGATCCCTTGCTGATTTTGTAAGTTTGCCCACTGACAAAGACATGAGCAGCCCATAATTGAAGGGTAGGTTATTGGTAACAGTGAGAGATAGCACATCACAAATTAAATCCGGAAAATCACATTGTGGAAAGTATATGAATTTATTTGCATTCTGCAGAGGGAAATAAGTATTTGATCCCCCACCAACCAGTAAGAGATCTGGCCCCTACAGACCAGGTAGATGCTCCAAATCAACTCGTTACCTGCATGACAGACAGCTGTCGGCAATGGTCACCTGTATGAAAGACACCTGTCCACAGACTCAGTGAATCAGTCAGACTCTAACCTCTACAAAATGGCCAAGAGCAAGGAGCTGTCTAAGGATGTCAGGGACAAGATCATACACCTGCACAAGGCTGGAATGGGCTACAAAACCATCAGTAAGACGCTGGGCGAGAAGGAGACAACTGTTGGTGCCATAGTAAGAAAATGGAAGAAGTACAAAATGACTGTCAATCGACAAAGATCTGGGGCTCCACGCAAAATCTCACCTCGTGGGGTATCCTTGATCATGAGGAAGGTTAGAAATCAGCCTACAACTACAAGGGGGGAACTTGTCAATGATCTCAAGGCAGCTGGGACCACTGTCACCACGAAAACCATTGGTAACACATTATGACATAACGGATTGCAATCCTGCAGTGCCCGCAAGGTCCCCCTGCTCCGGAAGGCACATGTGACGGCCCGTCTGAAGTTTGCCAGTGAACACCTGGATGATGCCGAGAGTGATTGGGAGAAGGTGCTGTGGTCAGATGAGACAAAAATTGAGCTCTTTGGCATGAACTCAACTCGCCGTGTTTGGAGGAAGAGAAATGCTGCCTATGACCCAAAGAACACCGTCCCCACTGTCAAGCATGGAGGTGGAAATGTTATGTTTTGGGGGTGTTTCTCTGCTAAGGGCACAGGACTACTTCACCGCATCAATGGGAGAATGGATGGGGCCATGTACCGTACAATTCTGAGTGACAACCTCCTTCCCTCCGCCAGGGCCTTAAAAATGGGTCGTGGCTGGGTCTTCCAGCACGACAATGACCCAAAACATACAGCCAAGGCAACAAAGGAGTGGCTCAGGAAGAAGCACATTAGGGTCATGGAGTGGCCTAGCCAGTCACCAGACCTTAATCCCATTGAAAACTTATGGAGGGAGCTGAAGCTGCGAGTTGCCAAGCGACAGCCCAGAACTCTTAATGATTTAGAGATGATCTGCAAAGAGGAGTGGACCAAAATTCCTCCTGACATGTGTGCAAACCTCATCATCAACTACAGAAGACGTCTGACCGCTGTGCTTGCCAACAAGGGTTTTGCCACCAAGTATTAGGTCTTGTTTGCCAGAGGGATCAAATACTTATTTCCCTCTGCAGAATGCAAATAAATTCATATACTTTCCACAATGTGATTTTCCGGATTTAATTTGTGATGTGCTATCTCTCACTGTTACCAATAACCTACCCTTCAATTATGGGCTGCTCATGTCTTTGTCAGTGGGCACACTTACAAAATCAGCAAGGGATCAAATACTTATTTCCCCCACTGTATATCGTTGAGCTGCATCGGGTAATCTACGTGTCCAAAATCCTAACGGACAACGTTTCCCATCTTGTTTCTGCCACATGCTCCAATTGGCATACTCTGCATGCACTGATACTTGTAATTCAATTGGATCATTGGCACGTATTGGCCACAGACTGACACTTTGTTGTACTACTAACTTGGCTTGGTCAAAAGCCTGTTGCTCTGTAGCACCCCACTGAAATACACATTTCTTTCGTGTTACTCTGTATAATGGCTGTAACACCTGCCCCAAGTGTGGGATATGTTTTTTACGCCAAAATCCAAACAACCCAATAAATTTCTGTGTTTGCTGTTTGGTAACCGGTACCGGAAATTCTGCTATTTTGTTTAGTGCTTTCTCAGTAATTTCCTGGTGTCCCTTATTCCAATTAATTCCCAGAAACTTCACTGTCTGGGCGGGTCCCTGGATTTTTGCTGGGTTAATTTCCCAACCCTTATTCTTCATGTGTTGTACTAGTTGTTCTAGCCCAGAGGCCACTAACTCCTCTGTATCCCCTTGGATTAGTATGTCATCAATATAGTGGGTTAACTCTAGCCCTGGTGGCAACGATAGTGCATCTAGATGTTGCGCTACCACCCTATGACAAATTGTAGGACTATGCAACCATCCCTGTGGCAACCGTGTAAAAGTGTACTGCCTTCCCTGCCACGTAAATGCAAATTGCTCCCAAAATTCCTCTTTTAAGGCTATTGTAAAGAAGGCATTTGCTAAATCTATCACTGCATACCATTTTCCTTTTCTATTTTGTATGTTCTCAATTAAAGTTACAATGTCGGGGACTGCAGCATGCAACGGGGGTGTAACCTTATTCAATTGACGGTAATCTACTGTCATCCGCCAGGATCCATCAGATTTCTTCACTGGCCATACTGGATTATTCCATTTGGTAGTAACTGGGACAATAACCCCTACCTCTTGTAATTCCTGTATTGTTCGCGTAATTTCTGCAATACCACCAGGAATCCGATATTGCTTTTGTGCAACTAATTGAGTGGCGGCTGGTATGGTGAGAGGCTCATCAACAATTTTTCCCACTAATACTGCGTGAATATTATAAGTGGAAATATACTTCAAACGCCGGGGAACTGCGGGAGACGTTCCAAATTGCCAACTTCCCCCTTCAATAGTAAGTTTTAAACCTCTCAGAATATCCATACCAATTATATATTCTAGCACTGGGGTAATCATTACAGCATACTTTTGGAGCTGTAAATCCCCAATTTGCATAGCCAATTGTGTTTCCACTGCAGGAATACTCTTCCCCCCTAGTCCTACAATATTACACTTTGGTCCTTTAAACTTAGAAGGGTTACCAGCTATAATCGTTGCTTCTGCTCCAGTATCTATCAAAGCTCGTACTTGTTGAAAATTTCCCGGACTCCATTGTATTACAACATCAATATAGGGACGTGGATCAATTTTTACATTGCATCCCCGTACTAGTCAATCCTCTCTAAACGGATTGGTTTCTGCTTTAGATGGGGGCAGAGTAGTAGTGGATGGAAATGTCATTCTCTGCAGGAGAGTACGGACCTCATGATACAAATCTGAATAGTCCGGACCCTCCACAGGTGGGGCTGAAGGAAGTTTTTCTTTTCCCACTGTCCGGGTTTTCCGAACCGGTTTCATCCCTCTCTTATCCAATCCTAATTTTTTATATTGCTGCCATAACTCTCCAGTGGGAATTCCATCTATTTTCTCCCGAGCCACCCCCGCTTGTAGTAGAGCGGCAAACATATCCTTACGAGATACTCGTTCTACCTCTGAACCTTGCCCCTTCGGCCCTTCCCTAATTCTCTGCCCTTCATTATTTTTCCTATCTGTCAGCTTCAGACTCCAATCCCCCAAATCTCCTAATTGCTCGATTTTATCCATAATGCCCTCCAACGGGTTATCTGTTTCATTCATCAACAGAGTCAAAATAACTTGTTTATACATTGGAGGAGACCCTTTAATTACTTTGTTTCTAATTGCCGCTGACATAGGCACTTGGGTAAGTGTATCCATCTGTCCTGTGACAATACACACTTTCATTGCCTCCTCCTTTAATCGCTGGATACAATCTTTCAAAGTATATCAAGGCTTGTCATCCCCAGGCCAATCTGATTCTAAAGGGTACTTTCTACGACACCCTGTTCCCACTAACTCAATCAGAGTAGTAGCCTCTGACCCATTCCCATCAGGCATTGCTAAACTATGTTCCCGAAATGCACTTTGAATTATAGCATCTCGAGATAAAGGTATAAATTTCAAACAGTCCTCATTGTCCATCCGTATCCCCATTGCCCCAGTATCATGCAGCCTTACACACCAAGCAATAAGGGATTCATTTGGACACTGCTGGAATTGCTGCATGATATTGAGAATTTCTTGTTGCGTATAGTCTTCTGCTAAATCCATGCGCACTGGTGCTGCCCCACCCAACTGTGCTCGTCGCCGAATTATCGGCTTCATTTCCGGAGCAGCACTTTCCTCACCACCTGACTCACTCTCGGGTGTGGAAGACCAGATATCCCCATCCCACGTCTCAGGATCCCATCCGTTAGGATTCTGTGTGGCAGTAGCCATCACCTTTGCAACCTTTACCTTACTCACACGCCCTCTCCTTTTCCGATACTTATACTGCGCTACTCGCACCGCCGCCCGCTCAGCAATTTGCTGGTACCCCGTACACTTATCCATCATCAATTTGCCCTGACACTGTGACATTACCAAGTCGCTTTTCAATGTCAGAATCTCAGCCTGTGATTCCAACAGCTTCTGTTGTAATAACAGATTCTGCTGGTGCATCAGGCGATATGCCGACAACAAAATCCACCCTCTCCGACCCACAGTTCTTAATTCTTTCCCTTTAACCACAGGGGCATTTTGTAAACATTTCAACACATCCTCACACATTCCCTCTCCCAAACATACCTCCCAATTCTCACTCAACCCCGTATCTGTTGCCCATTCTGTTGCCAATGCCTGATATGGGTATTTATCCCATCCAGGAATTGCAAACAGCTTCGGAAGCTGTGCCTGCACAGCCTCCTGATGAGATTTGCTCTTCTTCCCTTTCTTCAACATATTCACAAAACAATAAAACAATAAAACAAGTATATATTCACAAATGTAATCACCGTATCAACAATGCGATATCCTGCCGACTACGCCAAATTGTAACACTAGGGGGCGCTGTGCTTATGACAACACAAAAGCCACCAGACACAATATGCGGTATATCGCTTTTATTGGTGATACATATGTGAACACATACACCAAGATACTTACAGCACCCGCAATTCAGTCAGCATCTGGGAAGACCACCAGGGAAGCACTAGCTCTTCCTCAGAGATTGCAGGGACCATCACTGAACCAGGCGTCCCTTACGTTCAGGCAGGCTTCTCAAGAAGGTCAGTGCTCCACCCTCTTTTATAGTGTGAAACAGAGGTGCCTTTCCCAGACTTGCACAAGCTGGCATCCCTTAAACAACCAGCCTGTTTCCCATAACAGAGAATAACTCCCCCAGACTTGCACAGGTTGAAGGTGCCTTTCCCAGATGTGCTGGCATCCCTTAAACAACCACCATAACAGAGAATAACTCCCCCAGACCTGCACAGGTTGAAGGTGCCTTCCCAGAGGTGCTGGCATCCCTTAAACAACCACCATAACAGAGAATAACTCCCCAGACCTGCACAGGTTGAAGGTGCCTTTCCCAAAGGTGCTGGCATCCCTTAAACAACTAGCCTGTTTCCCATAACAGAGAATATCAACACATAATTACAGCCAAAACATTCCACTCATTCCATCCCCAGCTGACCTTCAATCCCATGTATTACTACAGTGACTCCCTTACCCCTCAATCGAGACTCCATTGAAAGAGCATCTTCAAGATAGAGATTTTGCCTGGGGTTTGACTTTGTATATGGAAGGAGTTTGAGGAGTTTTATTGCCTTGAGACTAGGGTTGTATCGAATATTTGTATTCAATTTGATTTGGTCCCGAATAGTGCCCCAAATACATTATTCGTATTTGGCCAAATAGTGATTTAAAATTGAATACGAATAATCTGGGACTCTACTGTGCTAAATCCTATTGAAATACTACTACTACTACTTAACATTTCTAAAGCGCTACTAGGGTTATGCAGCGCTGTACAATTTAACATGGAAGGACAGTCCCTGCTCAAGGAGCTTACAATCTAAAAGACAGGTGTACAATCTAAAGACAAGTGTACAATCTAAAAGACAGGTGTAAATTCTAGGACAAGTGTACAATCTAAAGACAAGTGTAGAGTCGATCTGATAGGGCTTACTATATTTCTCAAAAGGTTAGGTGCCGAAAGCAGCATGAAGGGTGAGTTTTAAGCAGAGATTTGAAGATGGGTAGGGAGGGGGCTTGGCGTAGGGGTAGGGTTGAAGATTGTTCCAGGCATAGGGTGAGGCAAGGCAGAATGAGCGGAGCCTGGAGTTGGCAGTGGTGGAGAAGGGTACGGAGAGGAGGGATTTGTCCTGTGAGCGGAGGTTACGGGTGGGAACATAGGGGGAGATGAGGGTAGAGAGGTAGTGAGGAGCCGCAGACTGGGTGCATTTGTAGGTAAGGAGAAGAAGCTTGAATTGTATGCGGTATCTGATCGGAAGCCAGTGAAGTGACTTGAGGAGAGGGGTGATATGAGTATATCGGTTCTGGCGGAATATAAGACGTGCGGCAGCGTTCTGAACGGATTGAAGGGGGATAGATGGCTAAGTGGGAGGCCGGTGAGGAGTAAGTTGCAGTAGTCAAGGCGAGAGGTAATGAGAGCGTGGACGAGAGTTCGTGTGGTGTGCTCAGAAAGGAAAGGGCGAATTTTGCTGATGTTGAAGAGGAAGAAGCGACAGGTTTTGGCAGTCTGTTGGATATGCGCAGAGAAGGAGAGGGAGAAGTCGAAGAACTCCGAGGTTGCGGGCAGATGGTATCTGATTTCACGTTGCTTCTTTATTATTTGTTATGTTAAAGCTCAATGGCTATTATTCGTATTCAGTACTCGTATTCAGCAAATAATATTTTCATATTCGTATTTGGCCAAATAGTAAAATATGCATGTGCCACAATATAGGGGGTGAATTTAGATGCCTTATTTAAAATTTCCATATGGATGTCCATAATATGTAGAAATGGCAAGGGGTGTGGTTTGGGCCTGGTTTGGGTGGGGCCTGGGTTGGTCAAAAATCTACACATTATTCCTTAGAAATGGAATGCATGATGTGCATGATCTAATATTTCCATGTTGTGATTTGCAGCTGCTCCTTGGTTTTAAAAAGTGTCATTATGGCCAGTCTTAATCCTCTGTTGTTTTATTTCCCCCTCGAAATTGAAAATAATAAAGATTGTAGCTTCTGTATTTATTAGCAGCATTCATACTTTCAGGTTGAGAAAATGGCTGACTTACACGTGTAAGTTGTGAATACTGACTTACATGTGTAAATGTTGGCACTTAACATGTGTAAGTTGCTGAATTCCTGTGTTGATTTTGTCACATGTATATTTGTAAACATGGATGTTCCCACTGCATGCCAGCAAAAACACATGTTCTCTTGTAGGTAGTTAGACAAGGCTCTATGTTGGCAGATCCTTTACTAAAACACCACCAGCCCTGAGCACATTCTGACATGGACTTGTCAATTCTGATGTCTACCTTTCATGTAAATATCTCATAATGCATGTGATTGTATGTCTGAAACTGTGAATTGTGCTAACAGCCCTTCTTTGCCCTCTATCAAAATCTCCTTCCTGGTTCCTCATAAGGTCATATGACCACTGACTGGGCCTGGGAGATGGAACACAAAGATTTGTGTGGTTTGCCTCGGAAAGCTGTTTACTGAATTCTCTCATTTGTGTTAAGTTTGCCAATGTTTTATTAGTAGATGATATTAATTTGCATCTTGATAACCATAGAGATGTTAAGACAAATAGCTTACTTGATTTTCTTGCCTCCTGGTGATTCCTTTGCAACATTCCCAATCCTCCTACATTAGGGGTCATCTTCTGGATCTGCTGGCTAAAAGAACTGTACATATGGAGAATTTCTATCTTGGTGACCCATCTTAGTGCCATGTCCCTTGTCAGACCATAAGACTCTGGAGTTCACTCTTTACCAGAGGGAAGCTACTAGATCTTTCAGTCCACTGTCACCTCTCCTCCTTTTAAATCAAGAGGCAGAATTGATCCTGTAAAATTCTGGTCTGGAATCTTTGATACCACAGCTTCCAGATGCAGACAGCGAGGATTTCTTGTGTAAGTAGAATGAGTTATTTAGCTCTACACTGGATAGTATGGCTCCCATCAAAGTTTTGCCCAATCTCACCCATAGGGTGTACAATCAGATATTTTTCCTCCTGAAGAAGCAGTGTAGAAAATTAGAGAGAAAGTGGTCCAGACATAAATCTGACAAGAACAAAATGCTTTGGATGAGGGCTATCAGGGATTATAAGAAAAAGATGGTAGAAGCTAAAACCCTCTACTATAAAGACCAAATTTGTTGCAACCACTGAAATACCCATAAGCTCTTTAGCCTTCTTAAAAGACTTATATCGACCAAAACATAACATCAGTAATTGTAGCCAGGTCAAACAAAAAGTAGCTAAACTTAGGGGGGTTGTACTGCAACTAAAGGCCACTAGCGCTTAATATTGCATCAAGCAGCCTAGCCTGGATACTGGTATTGCAGCTGACCGACGATGGTACTCCTTTCTGCTATCCACTCATGAGACTGTCAAATCCTACATTGCCTTCTAGATGCTTGGCCAAGTTATTTATTAAAAACTGAACCAACAGGATTCATGACCTTTTCAAGCTCATATCTCATTTATGTAGACTCAGGGTACTTTCCTCAGCGGAAGGTTCTATATATTTACCCCAATCCCTAAAAACACATTGGCTTCATTGGGAGACGTTACTAATTACAGGCCTGTTGCTTCTATCCCATTGTTAACTAAGAAACAGAGGGAATAGTTGGTACTTAGCTTATGAATCACCTTTCCTCTTTCTCCCTCTTGCATAATCCCAGTCAGGCTTTCGGCCTTGCTGTAGTACTTGACCACCTTAGTATCTGATTTTAGAAAGCAATCAGTCTAGGTTTTAAGTTTTTAGTGATGCAATTCAATATGTCAAGTGTCTTTGACCTCATTGATCATAAGTTGCTTTTGGACCAATTTGGACTGTGTGGGAAGGCTCATAGGCGCCCCGTATAAGAGGCTTGGGGAGGCTAAGCCTCCCCAGCCAGCCGTCCCATGGCCCAACTGCCACCCTCTTCTCTCCCAAGATCCCTTTCCTTTTTTTTCTTTTAAATTTTACCTCCGAGTCCGGCAGCACAGGGACAGTGTCAGTGAAAGCACTTCCCTTCGCTCAGTGTCCCGCCTTCTTCTGACGTCATGACGTCAGAAGAAGGCGGGACACTGAGCAAAGAGAAGCGCTTTCACTGACGCTGTGCTGCCTTGGTTTGCCTCCGTGGTTGTTGCTTGCTCTTGCCTCTGGTTTCCGTGTCGGAGTTTATTTCAGTGGGTTCTTACTGTGGGGTGCCTCTCTAACTGGTCCGGCGGTTCCGTGCCCTTTCCGGGTTGACACGCGCTCGGGTGGAGTACACCAGCGGGAGTGGCTTCCCTCTTCTCAGCACCGTGGAGGCCCGCAAATTGAGGCCTGCAATTGGAGGGCAGACGGGTCACCCAGGTGAGCGATTGTTCTGGGTCGGAGCGTCCGTTGCTCGGGTCTCTGTGGAGTTTGCAGGTTAGACGGGGATGTTTGCGAGTCCAGTTCCGGCCATTCTGGACCGTAACCTATTCTCGGCTAGACGCGTGGATCAGCGTGTGTTCGGACTCACTTTTCGACTCTGGCCACGTGGTCGAGCTTGGTCCCAATGGCGCCGTGCCTGATGTCGGATATATTGACTTGCCTCTCAGTGGTGTTCCCTTTTAGGGCATAGGATATACCCCCTCCTGTCTCACACTCTGTGTGCTCATGATCTGTGCAGTCATTAAACATGAATTAGGGTGTTTTGTGGCTGTACATGAGAATTGTGATGATATGATCCCTTGTTCATATTGTTGACGGTCTGCATTTTCCGTATGGGTGGTATATTGGTGTATTAGGTTCTGCCCAGTGTAATATTTATGGTACAGTAAGGTTCTGAGTGTTTGCACAAAGTTGTGCATAGTGTTTTGCAGTTGAGCGATGTGGTTAGTATATGCTTTGAGCAACCACTTTATTCTTTGACATTGATACTATATATCTAAATGTAATAAAAGGTATTGTGACTTTTTTTATTTTTTTATGGATTTAAGCTCCACCCCTGGCCCCACCCTAACCCTGCCGCCTTTAGCCTCCCCAAACAGTTGGACCACCGACCGCCTATGGGAAGGCCACCAATGGTCCTGTGGATTTCTAGAATCTATCAGGTGAAGTTGTCAGGTTCTCTATCACCATCCTGGCCTCCTGACTGTGGGGTGCCACAGAGTATCAAGACTCTCATAGACTTGTTACTGTAAAGTCTCTGATATCTGGAGTATAACCTTGGCACCAATCACACCTGAAGCTCTATTATTTTTCTGAAGTCTCTTTTATTGAATACTAGTAAAAAAGGCCCGTTCTGACACAAATGAAACGGGTGCTAGCAAGGCTTTCCTCGGAGTGTGTATGTTTGAGAGAGTGTGTGTGAGAGTGACTGTGTGAGAGAGAGAGAGTGAATGTGTGAGTGTGTGTGTGACAGAGAGAGTGAGTGTGGGTGCGATTGTGTCTGTGAGTGAGAGAATGTGTGAGAGAGAGTGTGTGTGAGACAGATAGAGTGTGAGAGTATGTGTGCGATACACAGACTCTCTGTGAGACCAAGTGAGTGTATGAGATCGAGAGACTGTTTGAGAGTGACTGTGTGACACATAGAGAGTGAATGTGATACAGTGTGAGGCATAGGGTTGAGAGACAGTGTGTGAGAGTGGGAGGAGAAAGACTGACTGTGAGAGAGAGAGAGAGAGTGTGCAGTGGCGTAGCAAGGGCGGGCGGTCCGCCCCGGGTGTCAGGGGTGGGGGGGGGGGGGTGCTCCGCTCCCGCTGCTCCATCCTGTCCTGCCTTAAAAAAAATTTTTCAAAGCGCCGGAATGGCAGGCAGCGCCTCATGTCTGCCCTGCTAGAAAATCTCGACATCGTCGTCAGGTCTTCCCACATTGAGTCCTGCCCTCCTCTGAGGTAATTTCCATTACTGCGAGGGCGGGGGGACTCAATGTGGGAAGGCCCAATGATGACTTCGAGGAGATTTTTACTAGCAGGGCAGACGCGAGGCGCTGCCTGCCACTCTGGCGCTTCGAAAAAATTTTTTAAGGCAGGACAGGGTGGGAGCAGGAGAACGGAGCTGGTAGGTGGTCGGGTGGGTCGGGTGGAGGGGGAGGGGTGGGGGAGCTCAGAGGGGTGCTCAAAGGGGAAAGGGGATTGGGGAGGGTGGGGGAACCCAGATGGGTGCCCAGAGGGAAGAAGGGGATTGGGGAGGGTGGGAGAGCCCAGATGGGTGCCCAGAGGGGAGAAGGGGATTGGGGAGGGGGGGAGCCCAGATGGGTGCTCAGAGGGGAGAACAGGATTGGGGAGGTAGGGGAGCCCAGATGGGTGCCCAGAGGGGAGAAGGGGATTGCGGAGGGGGGGGAGCCCAGATGGGTGCTCAGAGGGAGAAGGGGATTGGGGAGGGTGGGAAAGCCCAGATGGGTGCCCAGAGGGGAGAAGGGGATTGGGGAGGGTGGGGGCCCAGAGGGGAGAAGGGGATTGGGGAGGGTGGGGACAGACCCTGGTGGAAGGGGGAGCGTGAGGGAGGGCAGACCCTAGATGGATGGGAGAGGGAGGGCAGATGGATTGAAGGGGCAGAGAGAAAGGGCAGATGGTGGGTGGAAGGGGAAGAGAGAAAGAGGGCAGACTGGGCAAATGGTGGATGGAAGGGGCAGAGATAGAGGGCAGATGTGGATGGAAGGAGGGAGAGGAGAGAGAGAGAGAGAGAGAGAGAGAGAGAGAGATGTTGATGGAAGGGGGAGAGAAATGGCAGACTGGGCAGATGGTGGATGGAAGAGGCGAAATAGAGGGCAGATGTGGATGGAAGAGAGAGAGGGCAGACAGGGGTGCAAGGGACATTAGAGAGGGCAGACACTGGATGGCAGAGAGAGAGAGCGAAGACAGATGCTGGATGGAAGTAAGACAGTGAAAGAAGATGAGGAAAGTAGAAACCAGAGACAACAAAAACTGTAATATTTTTATTATTTTGCTTTAGGATATAGTATTGTAGCTGTGTTAATAAATGTTTATAATAGAACATGTAAATAAGGTAATCTTTTTATTGGACTAATTTAATACATTTTGACTTAACTTTCAGAGAACAAAACCCCTTCCTCAGGTCAGGATAGGATACTGTACAGCACTATACTGATTGACCTGAGGAAGGAGATTTTGGCCTCTGGAAGCTAAATGTATTAGTCCAATAAAATGGTATTATTTTATTTTCTGTATTTGTTTTATTTCTATTTGTTAATTTGTAAAGTGGTGATTGGTATTGTTAGTTTTTTCAAATTTACTCTGCTGTCTTTATATTTTGCACAGTACTAGGGGACATTTTCTGTTTCTGTGGTGTTGCATTGTATGCAGAGTCTGGCATCTTGGGGGTTCAGTTTAATTTTGTCTAAATAGAAAGTTTATGATTACTTATTCTATAGTGGATAGGGTGTATCTGTGTTTGTGAAAAAGACATGGCTTTCAATTGGCATTGACTGTGCAGGATCGACGATCTGTACTATTCTGTCTGGTTTCGTTTTACAATAGGTGAATTGTTGTTCTAGTGCCACTGTAGTGTTTAAGATGCTTTTCTTTTCCTTGTGTGACTTGTAGAAATGACTGCTTATGGTATGGTAGAATTGCTCTATAGGTCCTGAGTGTTTTGTATTCTCAGTATCAGGGGCGTAGGCACGGGGGGCCTGGGTGGGCCAGGCCCACCCACTTAAGCCCAAGGCCCACCCAGGAATGGTGCACCCCGAGTCGCTCTGAGGCCCCGCGTGGCATTCCTCCTTCCCTCCCTCGCCCGACCGTCAGCCCTCCTCCGCTCCTCCTCCGTTCCCCCCCTCAGTTCCGTCCACCCCCCCCCCACGCAAATGTTTAACCTGTCCTTTTTGTTTCAGTAGCAGCGAGCGACCGTGAAGACACTGCTTCAAGTTCTCCCTTTCCTCTTCACGCAGTGTCCGTCCCGCCTTTACGATGACGTATTTCCTGTTTCTGCGAAGGCGGGACGACACTGTGTGAAGAGGAAAGGGAGAACTTGAAGCTGGCGAGCGTTGCAATGCCTTCACGTCGCTTGCTGCTACTGAAAGAAAAAGGACAGGTTCGTGTGTGCGGGAGGCGGGGGACGGAGAGGACTCGGAGGGCTTTTGGGGAACTGAGGGAGGGCAGGGAGACTCGCTGGCCATGGAGGGGAGGGGGGAATGGAGAGGACTCGGAGGGCTTTTGGGGAGCTGAGGGAGGGCAGGGAGACTCGCTGGCCATGGGGGGGGGGGGGGGGGGAACGGAGAGGACTCGGAGGGCTTTTGGGGAGCTGAGGGAGGGCAGGGAGACTCGCTGGCCATGGGTGGGAGGGGGGGGAACGGAGAGGACTCGGAGGGCTTTTGGGGAGCTGAGGAGGGCAGGGAGACTCGCTTGCCATTGGGGGGGAGGGGAGGGGGGAACGTAGGGACTGGAGGGCTTTTGGGGAACTGAGGGAGGGCAGGGAGACTCGCTGGCCATGGGTGGGAAGGAGGGGGGACCGGAGAGGACTCGGAGGGCTTTTGGGGAACTGAGGAGGGCAGGGAGACTCGCTAGACATGGAGAGGAGGGGGGGGAGAGAACAGATCGCTGGAGGGAAGGGGACAGAGGAAATTGCTGGACATCAGGACATGGATGGATGGAGGGGAGAGAGGAAATTGCTGGACATGGATGAGGAGAAGGGAGGGGGGCAGGGGGAGAAAACATAAGGACACAGGAGGATGGTGGACATGGTGAGTGGAAATATCAAATAGAAAGAAGACACTGCATAAAACAGAAGACACTGGGACCAACGCGAATAGAAAAACTAAATGATCGACAACAAGGTAGTAGAAACATTTTTAATTCAGAATGTATTAATTGGAATATGTCAGCTTTGGAAATGTGCATCTGTGATATTTTGCATGTAAGTTTCAGTTTTTCTAGTATTGCTGCATGCTGACTCTGACTTCTTGAGGTAACTTTCCAGTTCAGAAATTTGCCTTCATAGTGTGTCATGTGTTTTCATGTGTGATCAAGGTGCAGTTTATGCTAGCGTGTAATATTTGCAGCCTTTTTGTTTTGTTTTTTTGTTTCACTACGTTTTTTACTGGGTTTTAGAGCCCGGTGTAATTATAGTGCTGCCTTTCCACGCATAAGGTTGTAGCTCGTCCTGTCCTGGAATTGTGCTGTTATGGTTTGGTAAGGTTATAAGTGTGTTTTTGCACAAGTTTTTGTATAGTGTTTGCAGTGGAGAATTTGTGTATTGGCCTTACTGAGGTGGCACCAAAACATCAGAAAGGGTGTAGAGCCTAAATCATGACACACTACCTCTTGAAGGATCTATATATGGTCGTAAAAGGAGCTCATTGTGAACACTATCCACCCTAAAAAGGTGTTTTGTGGCTCCACATGAGAATTGTGATATGATCCCTTGTTTCATATTGTTGACGGTCTACATTTTCCGTATCGGTATATGGTGTATTAGGGTCTGCCAGTGTAATATTTATGGTACAGTAAGGTTCTGAGTGTGTTTGTACAAATTTGTGCATAGTGTTTTGCAGTTGAGCGATTGTCGCTTTGATTGATGCTTTGAGCAACCACTTTATTCTTTGACATATGATATATATCTAATATCTAAATTTAATTAAAGGTATTAATTGTCAATGGGGGTGCTAGGGAGAGGTGCCAGACCGTAGACTGGAGGGGGAAGGGAGAAAAGTGCTGGACCGATTGGTATTAATTGCCTTTGGAGAAAGTCTTCAGCTAACAAAGCTTGAGGATCCTTATTAGCTAAAGTATTTATATTTTGAGGTGGAGGTATGGCGGAGCAGAGATAATTTTGTGCCCACCCACTTTAGGCTCAGGCCCACCCAAAATTGGCTGTCTGGCTACGCCACTGCTCGGTATGCCTAATACTGGATTTTGGGGGGGGGGGTGTTAAAAAATGACCAGCCCCGGGTGTCAACTACCCTAGCTACGCCACTGAGTGTGTGTGACAGAGATACCTCCCCCTCCCTCTCTGGTCTCAGGACCCCCTCCCCCTCCCTCTCCCCCCTCTCAGGTCTCTGGACCCCCTCCACTCTGGTCTCAGGACCACCCCTCCCCTCTGGTCTCAGGACCCCCTCCCTGGTCTCAGGACCCCCCTTCCACTCCTCTCTGGTCTCTGGACCCCTCTACCCCCCTCAGGACCCCCTCCCCCTCTCTGGTCTCAGGACCCCCTCTCAATGTCTCCCCTGTTTTTCTGCATCCTTCCATCCAGTGTCTCCTTTTTTTTTCCGTACTCTTCCATCCAGCGTCTTCCCTCTCCTCTATCCTTCCACCCATCTACCCTCTCTCCTGATCCTTCCATCTAATGCTCCCACCCCCTCTTCTATTCAGTGTCTCTCTATCTCTTACCCTTTTCTGTTCATGTCCCTTCTCTTCCACATCCTTCCAGTCTCCCCTTTATCTCTGCATCCATTCATCCATCTCCCCCTTTCTCTCCATCCTTCCATCCGTCTACCCCCTCTCCCGATTCTTCCATTCCGTGTCTCTCTCTCATCCCTTTCTTTCCCTCCAGGCCCCACCCAACACAGCCTCTCGCCTCTCACATCGCTGCGCTTCTCTGAGGTTCTCCTCCAGGGGCAGTGACGTGAGAGGCGAGAGGAGCGGCTGCAGAGCCAACAGCCAATGCCTATGGCTGCCTGTGGTGCCGTGCTTTCTTTTTAAAAACAGCTGTTTTTGTTTTTGTAGCGGCTGCTGCTGCTCAACAGGAGAAGCAGCAGTGGCTGGTATAATGGGAGCTGGCGCCAGTTTCGCGGGAGACTTGGCAGGTCTGTGTTGGGTAGGCGGGCTTGGAGGGAAAGTGGCTGGGTCTAGGCGGCGACCTCGGGGGTGGTGGAGGGGGGAGTAGTGACTGCGGTGACCTCGTAGGGTGTGGAGGGGGAGCGATGGCGACCTTGGGGGGGTGGAGGGGTGAGCGGCGGCGATGACCTTGGGGAGGGGCGTGGCGGCAGGGGCATGGCCTCGTGCTGCTGTCATGCGGTTGGTCAGTACTGCGTGTGACGTCAGCCTGATCTACAGAGCCTAGCAGACCAACTCTGAAGAAAGCCACGGACACAGGCAGCAAGATTGAACGTTGGAGGTGAGAATTATTATATAGGAAATCACAGATAATTTACTCACAGTCAGATGTTCAGAAGAGCTGCTCCAGGGCACAGAGACTCCTTAATCTGAGAGCTGTTGGAGGTGGAGATCTGAGGAGAGGTAGCTTTATTGCAGGGGATAAAGATAGTTGAACAGGTAGAAGTGGTTCAAAGCTAGGTGACTGAAATATGCGATATCTCTTTAGGGAGGAGATATTTTCAAGGTAAAAAACCAAGTTCGTTCCAGGGAGTCGGGAGCAGGACAAGTACCGGTCAGAAGCAAGATGGTGAATGCCTCGTGACCAGAGAGGCAGGGGGGTCAAGAAGGCTCACAAGCCCAGGGAGGAGGAGTTTAAAGACCAATCGGGACAGAGCCTGCCATAGGGTGGCAAGGGTGGTCCAAGAGGACGGTCCTCGATTGGAGGGAAAGGTCATGCCTAGCTGACCTCTCAGGACAGAGTTAGTAAGAATGATCAGGAAATGACAGCAGTTAGACAAAGGAGCCAAGCTTGGCTGAGAAAGAGAGGGGGTCTAGGCAGAGACACAAACCCGTAGCTAGAAGGTTGTTAGGCTGTATAGAGAGAGGTGTGACCAGCAGAAGAAAGGGGGTGTTGATGCCCCTGTATAAGTCGTTGGTGAGGCCCCACCTGGAGTATTGTGTTCAGTTTTGGAGGCCGTATCTTGTTAAGGATGTAAAAAGAATTGAAGCGGTGCAAAGAAAGCTACGAGAATGGTATGGGATTTGCGTTACAAGACGTATGAGGAGAGACTTGCTGAACTAAACATGTATACTCTGGAGGAAAGGAGAAACAGGGGTGATATGATACAGACGTTCAATATTTGAAAGGTATTAATCCGCAAACGAACCTTTTCCAGAGATGGGAAGATGGTAGAACGAGAGGACATGAAACGAGATTGAAGGGGGGCAGACTCAAAAAATGTCAGGAAGTATTTTTTCACGGAGAGAGTAGGGATGCTTGGAATGCCCTCCCGCGGGAGGTGGTGGAAACAGTAACGGAATTCAAACATGCGTGGGATAAGCATAAAGGAATCCTGTGCTGAAGGAATGGATCCTCAGGAGCTTAGTCAAGATCGGGAGGTGGAGCTGGTGGTTGGGAGGCGGGGATAGTGCTGGGCAGACTTATACGGTCTGTGCCCTGAAGAGCACAGGTACAAATCAAAGTAGGGTATTCACAAAAGCAGCAAATATGAGTTATCTTGTTGGGCAGACTGGATGGACCGTGCAGGTCTTTTTCTGCCGTCATCTACTATGTTACTATGTTACAAACCAATGGTAACAGTTCTTATACAAATAGGCAAGTGTGGCTGCATTTACCTGCAAACTAAGCACATAAGCACTGCCACACTGGGAAAAGACCAAAGGTCCATCAAGCCCAGCACCCTGTCTCCGACAGCGGCCAATCCAGGCCTCAAGAACCTGGCAAAAACCCCCAAATTTAATAACGATCAATGGACTTTTCCTTCAGAAATCTGTCCAGACCCCCTTTAAACTCAGCAAGGCCAGCTGCCGTCACTACCGTCTCCGGCAATGAGTTCCAGAGTTTAACTACGCGCTGAGTAAAGAAAAACTTTCTCCGATTTGTTTTCAACCTACCACATTCTAATTTCATCTTGTCCCCTGGTTCTATTATTGTTAGAAAGCGTAAACAAACACTTCACATCTGTCCGCTCTATCCCGCTCATTATTTTGTAAACCTCTATCATATCACCTCTCAGCCGCCTTCTCTCCAGGCTAAAGAGTCCTAGCCGTCTTAACCTCTCCTCATAGGGTAGTCGTCCCATCCCTTTTATCATTTTTGTCGCATTGCTCATGTAACTTTGCAGTAAGAACTGCAACCATGAAAGTCCTTAGACATGAGAATAACAGTAAAGGCATTAAACACATTTTAGGATCACATTATGAACTAGTGCAAGGCTGTCGGAGGACAGAACACAGAGCTCGCCGCTATCTCCAATCTTGTTCAAGTTATGATGACTCCATTAGATGAAAGACTGGAGGCAGCGGGATTCTGCACTCTCTTTTTTGCAGACAATGTCACAATCTATATCTGTTTCAAGAATGGTCTTCCAGAAATTGTCCCTAAGATTAGGCTTGGTCTTGATTTGCTGGAATTCTGGGCTTCTGAATTAAATTTAAGTTAGAGATAAGACTACATTTTTGTGGTAACCAACCCGTTCAACCATAATAGTACCATTGGCAATGTGTCCTACCCCTGCCTAGATACTATGCTTTAGGGTACTGGGTGTATTAATTGACAGTCACCTCATGTTCGAGCTTCAGGTTTCCTCAGTAGTGAAAAAATCCTTCAGGTCTCTTTGGAAGCTGAGGAGAATCAGATCATATTCTCGCCTGACATCTTTAGACTGCTAGTTCAATCCTTGGTTTTAACTCAGTTCGATTACTGCAATTCCATCTAATGCTGGCTGTAAGGAGGGTGTTCTAAAAAGGCTGCAAATGGCCCAAAATACTGCAGCTAGGCTTGTCCTCAAGGTATCGCATCTTGATAGAACCATGCACTGGCTGCCCATTGAAGCCAGGATTATGTTTAAATTATATGCTTTTGTCTTTCAAAGAATATATGGAATGATACTGGATCACATGCAGCCCTTAATAAATTTCCCTATGCAATATAATCTCTAGTCCTAGGGACTACCTTAGACTTCATCTTCCAGACTGCAAGAGAGTGTGCTATAAGTTGGTTCACTCTGCAGACTTTAGATACCAAGGTGCTAAGTGGTGGACCGTGGAACTCACTGCCAATGGCGATAAAGGGTCAGCCTAATACCTGGTATTTCGTATAAGACTGAAAACTTTCCTCTTTGAGAGATTTCTACCATTGATGGAGTGTGGTAGATTGTAACTGGCCATCAATGGTTTATTATTGAGCTCTTATTTGGAGGAGGAGGAGCCTAGTGGTTAGTGCAGCAGGCCTTGATCCTAGGAAGCTGGGCTCAATTCCCTCTGTAGCTCCTTGTGACTCTGGGCAAGTCACTCCACAGCCCCAGGTACAAATAAATACCTGTATATACCATGTAAACCACTTTGAATGTAGTTACAAAAAAACCACAGAAAGACAGTATATCAAGGCTCCTTTCCTTTACTACTACTTAACATTTCTAAAGCGCTACTAGGGTTACGCAGTTCCCATCTTATTGTGCTACTTTGCTCTTACTTGATATTTTGTTTATGGTATTGCAGTGGCGTAGCCAGACCTGACATTTTGGGTGGGCCCAGAGGTAATATGGGTGGGCACCATGTATATATGGGTAGTGTTTCTCAGGATACTAGAAAATAGTGCCTTAGAATGCACTTGATGATAGATTTCTAATTAGTCTGCCCAACAGCTGCCCTGCATCAACATAAATCACATACATACCTAATTGAAAAAAACAATATTTTTAAATATAGTTACATTATGCCATATCTTAAACTTCCCAAACATAAGTCTACCATACTAACCTATGGTACTTTGTGTGTCTAAGTGCTCTGAAAATGAGCCACTAAGTTGCAAATATTAACACCAATTCTGAACATAAATACCAATAACAGTACCTTTAAAAAGGCAGCAGTGAATATACACAAAAGCAATATACATCCCATTGGAAAAGGCAGACAACTCAGAGATCTCCACACAAACCACATGCCAGCTGAATCTCTCATCTGCTTGGTCACATGCAGAACACAGACCAACCGACATAAATTACAGAATAAAGGACGAAAAATTAGAAGTTATCCTGTAGCTTGGCATCAGCCCTTCCCTCCCCCCCCATCCATCCCATAGTCTGGGATCAGACCTACCCCCAGTGGCGTAGCCAGGGGGGGTGCCAGGGAGCGGCCGCTCCCCCAAACGGAGTTCTGCCAGCTCCAGTGCCTATTTTTTTCTCAATGTGTTGCATTGAAAATGTGCGCCAGTGCTGGCGGAAGTCTGCTCTCGCTCCCCCGCACCGTCAACCTGGCTCCGCTTCTGCTACCCCCCCCCATGCATCCCCCTAGCCCAGCATCAGCCCTTCCCTTCCCCATCCACCCCTAGCCCGGCATCAGCCCTTCCCTTCCATACCCCCAAATTCATCCCTATAGTCTGGGATCAACCCTACCCTCCACCCATCTATCACTGTAGCCGGTATCATTTCCCTACCTTTCCCCATCATCCATCCCATAGCTAGGCATCTACCTTACCTCCACCCCTCCCTTTAGCCTAGTGTCAGCCCTGTCCTATCCCCCTACCGATCTCCCCATAGTCTGGCATCTCCCTTGCCCTTCCGAATCTCTCCCCCCCCCCCCCCCACCCAGAAGCCCACCAGCATTACACTGTAACTATTACAAAAACCATCTGTTACCTGGGCAGCTGGGCTTGAGTTTCCCAAATTAGTTGCACAGTGTGCAGTCTGTGTATATGGTGGTAGACTGTGCTCAGTGTGTTGGCTCCTGTACCTGTGTGTGGTGGCTGTGGGCTGCAGGGGACTTAAAGGAGTTCATTTCTATTCTCCCTTTCCCCGGGGTGTCTCTGGCCCACCTTGTGGGTCACACATGCAAAGCCCTACTCTCACAACTAAAGTGAGTTCAATTTTTTTTTTTAAGTAAGCAGAGGGTGTAATTATGAGTTTACCCCTGAGTGAAATCTCCAGAAGTTAAACTAAACACCAAAAAGGTTCTGTGACCAAAGACTGGACTGTGTCCCAAACAAAAAGTGAAAGTGATATGTATAAAATATAATTGTACCCAATTTATGGTTTAATGATGTAAACAGGACAGTGAAACATTTTGCTGCTTAAAAAAAAAGGGATGCATGATCTTTCCTTACCTCGAAACACCTTGTACACAGTTTACACTGAATCTGTGTATAAAGAAAAAAAGCTAAAAACAAGGTGGAAATTTAAAGGAACAACGTGAATGATGTCATTTGAATATTGATGCTAAGGGATAATGAAAACAGAGTGTTTGCAAACCAATTATCTTAATATAAAAGAAAAAAAACCTAAATTTATGGCCACCTTAATAAAAGAAGACATACCAACATGAACACCATCTAATTAAAAAGAATATACCAACAAGCACTCTCCAAATAAAAACTTAAGCAAACAAGTTAGGTGCATTGTGTCCTAATGAAAAAGAGTATAACCGACGACAAGCATTCCACAAATAAAAACTTAAAATTAAGCAAACTAAATGTATCATGCGTATGGATTTTCTGTGCGGACGTATACACAATATATACATTAAAATCATTATAAAGTGCTTCGTGCTATAATAGATGATTAAAAATGGATAAATCAAAAAATGTTTTAAAAACCTGTGCAGTGAGCATGTAATACATAATAAATACAATAGGATCAATACAAACTTGGAAACAATAAGAAGTGTGTCTTGCCTATATCACAAAATAAAACATTTAAAAAGTAAAATCAAGAAGCAAACCTTGCGCAGAAAAAGCTTATTCTAGCTCTGCTTAGCATCGCATTTTATTAATGAAGCCAAGTCTCTTGACCAGACAGAATTGGTTATTTTGCTGACCAGGATATTTCTTGGAAATTTGGTGGCCCAACAGTTCTCAACTTCTCTGTTGCTGTAACAGAATAGGGCCCAACTTCTCCAGCTGAGCTAATTACTGAGCTGAATCCAGCAGGCCCGAAGTCCGGGATCAGGTCTTAAGGTGCTCAGACTTAGCACTGCACTAAAACAATTAAGGCAGAACCACCGATAAGATAATTGTCCACAGAGCAGCTGAGACTGAAAAGTAAAGTCGCACTCCTGACTTCCCGACTGAGCACTGCACTAAAACAATTAAGGCAGAAGGAGGAATCGAGCTGGGTTTGCTGCCAGCCAGCTGCCTGAATGCACATGGCTGAGACGCAGCTAAACTAAAAGGCTGTGTGCACAGCAGGCTAACCGGTGCCTAGAAGACCGGCTATGATTGGAGGATCAGGACAAACTGGGGGGCCTGAGCTGAGATTGGGGGGCCTGGGCCCATCCAGGCTCACCCGTAGCTACGCCCCTGCTGTGTTTGCTGCCAGCCAGCTGCCTGAATGCACATGGCTGAGACGCAGCTAAACTAAAAGGCTGTGTGCACAGCAGGCTAACCGGTGCCTAGAAGACCGGCTATGATTGGAGGATCAGGACAAACTGGGCGGGCCTGAGCTGAGATGGGGGCCTGGGCCCATCCAGGCTCACCCGTAGCTACGCCCCTGTGGTATTGTAAACCTTGCCTGTTGTTTTATTTATTATAAGCTACATTGAAGTAGTATCTTTTAATCCAAGGCTTCCCAAACCTGTCCTGTGAACCCCTAAGCAGTCGTGTCAGGATATGCACAATAAATATGCAAAAATAAGTCCATACATTAAAGGCCTCATATATGGAAATCCATTGAGGGGGTCTTGAACAGGTCGGGAAGACTTCTTTTAGCCTCCCTGACCCTCCTGTACCCCAGCACTTCTACTACAGGTCTTCTGTTGAATTACAAGAAGCCGTAATAATGTCTTATGATATATTTTCCATTCTACAGTAAGCATGGTAAACACCAGCAACAGTGCCTTATTTAGCTCAGGGGGATAGTATGCCCAATTACATTTGTTTCATCTTGGATATAATTATTTCAGAAAAGGAGTGAAAACACATCTGGCACAGGGGTGGGCAACCACAGTACTTGAGGATCACAACACAGTCAGGCTTTCAAGATTTTTACAATGAATTTGCATGAGATCGATTTGCATACAATTGAAGCAGTACATTCAAATCAATCTCATGCATATTCATTCTGGAAATCTTGAAAACCCGACTGGGTTGCGGTCCTTGAGGATTGTGTTTGCCCACCCTTGAACTAGCATTTCAGTCATTTGGAGGGATTTTAATGCCTTTTTAGTCTTGGAGACTTTGTGCTTTCACCTGTAAATCTAGTGCCACTGCATTCTTTTGCAACTGGCATCCCATAGGTTCAGGAACTGGAAACAGGGGCATAGCCAGACCTCGAGGTGAGAGGGGGCCAGAGCCCAAAGTGGGAGGGACACATTTTGGTCCACCGCCTCGCTGCCCTCCGCTGCCTTGCCGCCTGCCGCTCCCCACCCACTGCTGCCACTGTACATCTTGGGCTGAAGCACCGCTGCAACCATACATCTTGGCTGGAGGGGTCCCCAACCCCCGCCAGCTGAAGCCTTCATCCAGCGCTGGTCTCCGGTGCCACACCGCTGCCACATTGCCTGCCCTGGACTCTGTCCCCTTATGTCCAGCATTCTTTTAGTGAAACTGCTCAACTTCACTAAAAGGAGCATGCTGGACGTGAGGGGAAGAGAGAGCAGGGCAGGCAATGTGACGGAGACCAGCGCTGGGTGAAGGCTTCAGCTGGCAGGGGTTGGGGATCCCCATCAGCCAAACCAGGCCCCCATGGTCCCACATAGCTGGTACTGGGCACAGTTTGGGAGGTGCTAATAGGGAACTTGCCATTGTTATGTTACTCTTTGAGATTTATTCCTGGAATTAGTGATTTTGTATTTATAATTTGATAATTTCTTTTCTAGAGGTATACATTCAGGTACAGTAGCAGACTAATGTTCAGATATGCCACAGTAAGCCAAAACACGGAAACCTAGCTTGCCAATGCTCAATGAAAATTCAATTTATATGCATGCTGTAAGAGCGAAAGCAAGGGGGACAGCATGTTTGGCACGTGTGCAGAAGAGTTTTACAGTAAGCTCAGCTCCTGTGGGCATGTGCCTGGCAAACCCAAACATGAAACACACATTGGAGTCTATTTTCTGTGCTTTAAATAGAAGCATTTCAAATTTCTTTTAAAACTTGGAAGACAAATTTAAACGCAGGAAATAGGCGCCAATGTGTGCTTTCACTTTTGGGTTTGATCTGACTCACACACATTGGTCTCTCACTACCAGCCCTTAGGGGCTTGCATGGGCTTCCTTCTGCTTCCAAATTAATAAAAACAGGCTGATTTTAAAGAAAGAATCATGAGAAATCCTTTCTTCAAACACCCTATAATGCCTGCTCTGAGCTGGCATTATTTCTTTCAGCAGTAAGGTCGCTTTGTTTTGTGCCCTGTTCTCTAAGCATTGGGAGGGAATAGGAAATGACCTCATTAGAGGAGTAGCCTAGTGGTTAGTGCAGCAGCCTTTGATCCTGGGGAACAACTGGGTTCAATTCCCACTGCAGCTCCTTGTGACTGTGGGCAAGTCACTTAACCCTCCATTGCCCCAGGTATAAAATAAGTACCTGTATATGTAAACAGCTTGAATGTAGTTGCAAAATACCACAGAAAGGTGGTATATCAAGTCCCATTTGACTGCATTAGCATGCTATTTGTGCTAATCTTTGGTGTGCTTCTAGTCTCCCTCACTAGAGATTCTGAGTTTTTTTTGCTCACTAATGCGCTAACAGCCTCTAGCGTCCGCGTTTGGTTCTGAGCATTGGGGCATAGATGTTTATATATGTGTGTTTATTGCTGTGTTTGGTAAACTGCCTCAAAGGCAGGTCTCTGTTATATCAGGAGTTTACGATCTCATTATTTTGCTTGAAAGCTCTTTTGGATTTTGTATGCCTCTTTGAGTATATCCTGGGACAGCAACTCACAATAACACTGGATTTGGATTTTGCCAGCAAGCCAACTCAAGGTGAGTTTTTAGTTTCAGAGTTTTCCATTTGTGAGGCTGACAGCAGGGAAAAGTCAGCACAGCAGGTAGAAAGAGAATGCTAACATCAGCTCTAGCCCCATTCAAGAATGACAAAGAATCAGGAACCACTACCCTCCCCTTTCATTCCACTCAAACTACTACTACTACTAACTAGCATTTCTAAAGCGCTACTAGGGTTACGCAGCGCTGTACAATTTAAACATAGAAGGACGGTCCCTGCTCAAAGAGCTTACAATCTAAAAGACAAGAGAACAATCTAAAGACAAGTGAACAATCTAGAGGACGAGTGAACAGTTAATCTGATAGGGTGGATAGATTGGGGCATTCTATCTATCTCGAGCGGTTAGGCGCCGAAGGCAGCATTGAAGAGGTGAGTTTTAAGCAGAGATTTGAAGATGGGTAGGGAGGGGGCATGGCGTATGGGTGAAGGAAGATTGTTCCAGGCATAGGGTGAAGCAAGGCAGAATGAGCGGAGCCTGGAGTTGGCAGTGGTGGAGAAGGGTACTGAGAGAAGGGCTTTGTCCTGTGAGCGGAGGTTACGGGCGGGAACATAGGGGGAGATGAGGGTGGAGAGGTAGTGAGGAGCTGCAGACTGAGTGCATTGTAGGTAAGGAGGAGGAGCTTGAATTGTATGCGATATCTGATCAGAAGCCAATGAAGTGATTTGAGGAGAGGGGTGTTATGAGTATATCGGTTTTGGCGGAATATAAGACGTGCCGCGCGTTCTGAACTGATTGAAGGGGGGATAGATTGCTGAGTGGGAGGCCGGTGAGGGAGTTGCAGTAATCAAGGCGAGAGGTAATGAGAGCGTGGACGAGAGTTCTGGTGGTGTGCTCAGAGAGGAAAGGGCGAACTTTGCTGATGTTGAAGAGGAAGAAGCGACAGGTCTTGGCAGTCTGTTGGATATGCACAGAGAAGGAGAGGGAGGAGTCGAAGATGACTCTGAGGTTGCGGGCAGATGGGACGGGGAGGATGAGGGTGTTATCAACAGAGATAGAGAGTGGAGGAAGAGGAGAAGTGGGTTTGGGAGGAAAGACGAGGAGCTCGGTCTTGGACATGTTCAGCTTCAGGTGGTGGTTGGACCCATGCTGCAATGTCGGATAAACAGGCCGATACCTTGGCTTGGGTCACCGCGGTGATGTCAGGTGTGGAGAGGTACAGCTGGGTGTCATCAGCATAAAGATGATACTGAAAACCATGAGACGAGATCAGCGAGCCCAAGGAAGAGGTGTAGATTGAGAAGAGAAGGGGTCCAAGGACAGATCCCTGGGGAACTCCAACAGATAGTGGGATGGGAGTGGAGGAAGATCCATGGGAGTGTACCCTGAAGGTGCGGTGGGAGAGATAAGAGGAGAACCAGGAGAGGACAGGGCCTTGGAACCCAAAAGAGGATAGCGTGGCAAGAAGTAAATCATGGCTGACAGTGTCAAACGTGGCGGAAAGATCGAGGAGGATGAGGATGGAGTAATGACCTCTGGATTTGGCCAGGAGCAGGTCATTGCAAACTTTAGAGAGTGCTGTTTCTGTCGAGTGCAGAGGCGAAAACTGGATTGAAGTGGATCGAGGATGTCATGAGAGGAGAGAAAATCAAGGCAGCGGCTGTGAACGGCGCGCTCAAGTAATTTGGAAAGGAAGGGTAAAAGAGAGATGGGGCGGTAGTTGGAGGGGCAGGTAGGGTCAAGTGAAGGTTTTTTGAGGAGAGGTGTGACAACGGCGTGCTTGAAGGTGTCAGGGACAGTTGCAGTGGAGAGAGAGAGATTGAGGATGCGACAGATGGCGGGGGTGACAGTATGGGAGATAGTGTTGAGTATGTTGGTGGGGATGGGATCAGAGGAACAGGTGGTGCATTTCGAGGAGGAAAGAAGGCGGGAAGTTTCATCCTCGGTGATCTCAGGAAAGGAGAGAAGGAGACCTGGGTAGGTTGGTTGAGGGAGAGGGTTAAAGGGTGAAGGGGAGGTGGGTTTGGTCGTGAACTCAAGGTTGATCTTTTGCACTTTGTCGTGGAAATAGTCGGCCAGTGATTGAGGAGAGAGAGAAGAGGGAGTAGGAGCGGGGGCACTTTTAGGAGGGAGTTAAGGGTGGTGAAGAGACGACGGGTTGGAGCTGAGAGAATTGGTCAATTGGGTGTAATAGTCCTGTTTTGCACGGAATAGGGAGGAGTGGAGGGAGGATAGCATGAATTTGTAGTGGAGGAAGTCTGAAAGGGTACGAGATTTCCTCCAGAGGCGCTCAGCGGATCGGGTGCAGGAGCGAAGGTAACGGATGCAAGGAGTCAGCCAGGGCTGGGGATTGGTGCGCTTTGTGGGACGGGAGATGGATGGCGCGAGGGTGTCCAAAGCAGAGGAGAGAGCGGTATTGTAAACGGAGACCGCTTTGTCGACAGTTACGAAAGACGTGATGGAGGGGAGGAGATTAGAGATAGTATGATAGGGTGGAGGGGTCAATAGCCTGGAGTTCCTGGAGGTGGTGGTTAAAGTTGGACGGGGTGGAGGGGGGGGGTGACGAAGTGTGAATGTGATCAGGTGATGGTCGGAGAGAGGAGAGCTGAGACGTGGAAATTGGAGGGTGAGCCGGAGGAGGAGAGGACGAGGTCAAGACAATGTCCGTCACGGTGAGTAGGGGTGGTGGAGCACAGCTGGAGGTTGAAGGAGGATGTTAGGGTGAGGAACTTAGAAGTATGGGGGTCGGATAGGTCATCATGTACGTTAAAGTCTCCGAGAATGAGGGACGGAGATGAGGGGTCAAGAAAGACAGAGAGCCAAGCATCAAAGTCGGTAAGGAAGGAAGGGAAGGATTTTTCCGGGGGGCGGTAAATGACTGCCACTCTGAGTGGTAGCGGGTAGAATAGCCGGATGGAATGGGCTTCAAAGGATGGGAAGCAGTGAGACTGCGGTAGGTGGAGGGGTTGGAAACTACGGAGGGTGATAGTAGTAGCCCAACGCCCACACGCCGCGGCCGATTGGGCGGGGCGTGTGGGAGAAGAGATAGCCTCCATGGCAGAGGGCTGCAACTGAGGCAGAGTCTTCCGGGGAGATCCAGGTTTCGGTTAGGGCGAGCAGTTGAAGGGAGCGAGAGATAAGAGATCGTGGGTGAGAGGCAGTTTGTTGCAGACTGAGTGGGCATTCCACAAGGCGCATGAGAAGGGGAGGGGGAGGGGGAAGGAGAGGAATAGAGACGAGATTGGAGACATCCCGGGATCGTTCACAAGGATAGGAGGGGACAGGTGGGGGGGACCTGGATTAGTGTTAATGTCTCCTGCGGATAGGGGAGAGGAGCAGGAGCGTGCGGAGGAGGGTGGGGGAGGTCGGGCGACGAAGGCGACGAAGACGGGGTGTACTTAGGAGGAAAGGGGATGGGTTAATGGCGGAAGGAAGTGCCGAAGGTTGAGAGCCGGAAGGAGGAGGGGGACAAGAGGGATGGTGAGGTGAGGATGGAGGTGAATAGGGTATTGCGGTGGCGGGCAGGGTGGGAGGGCAGCGGTAGTTCTAATGGTAGACAGTGGGAGTGGGGGGGAGAAAGAAGATTAGGAAGGGACAGGGCAAGGAAGAGAACATGGACAGGGGCCATAGGTAGTGACTGAGGTGTAACAGGTGACTATATAGTGACTGAGGTGTTAAGCAGTTAACAGGTGTTAAAGGGTGAGTATGTAATGACTGAAGTATTAAGCAGATAGATAGGGCTTGAAGCTAGGTTTTGGGTTGGCGATTAGGTAAGTCAATGGCTGAAGAGCTAGCAGGCAGGTAGGTAAGTCAATGGCTGAGCAGGCAGGTTGATTGGCTAGCAGGCAGGCAGGAACAGGTGATTGGCTAGCAGGCAGGTTGATTGGCTAGGGGCTGGATCAGGCGGATTGAAACATGGTGGAGCAGATGGACTGGAACATGGTGGAGCAGATGGACTGGAACAAGCAGGCTGGAGCATATGGACTCAAAGGAGTTAATGCTAAAATATCAACATAGAAAGGGAGCCCCCACTTTAGTGACTGTCATTATCTCTATCCACACCTTCTATTCTCAAGGGAGTTTTCCACTCTAGTCCAGGGAGTGCCTGGCACTGAAAAATACAGTTTAAGGACAATACCAGGGTCTGTCATTTCTTCCTGGATCTCATTCTCAGGTAGAATAATACATTATATTTCTCATGTTCATGTTTTCTTTTGCAATATCTCAGCTCTCCTTCAACACAGACATTAATTATAAAAAATATCAGCCAATCAGAGGGTACAATCTCTCAATATTCTAGAGATTGCACTACCCACAACAGCACCTCTTGGACTGCACTGTCAAAGCAGCTTTTCAAGATTAAGTACATTTGAAATACTTTCAAGAAATTACGTTTATACATTGAAAATATAATAAAATGGTCTAGCATAATGACAAATAACATGGACAACTGTGACCTTCCCCCAGCTCTGCTAATTCTGTTTCCTGCATTTCTCATCTGCCTCAACGGGCAACGGATAGCTTCATCCTCTTTTTGAGGACACGGCTGGGCAACCAGGCGGATTTTGCCAGCCTGCCCATTTGTCTGGATTTGTGGACGACGGTCAGGTGGTGGGTGGATGGGCAAGCGGGCCTCAGGGTATCCTATCCTCCACTCCCCTCCTTTACCTTAGTGTGGTGCCCCGGTGGTCTAGTGACCTCTTCGAGGCAGGAAAGAGCCTCCTCTTTCCTGCCCGGTGTGTCTGCAGATTGTTTTTCTCCCAGTGCCGATTCAAAATGGTTGCCCAGAGTTCAAGAGGTAGCTTTGCGAGACTTTTGCAGAAGTCTTGCAAAGTCACTGCTTCAACTCTCAGCAGCCATTTTGAATCAGCGCCAGGAGCAAAACAGTCTGCAGACTTGCCAGACAGGAGAGAGGGCGCTTTCCTGCCCGGAAGAGGTCACTAGAGCACCAGGGCACCACTCTAAGGTAAAGGAGGGGGGTAGTGAATGGAGTCATGTGGGTGGAGGAGGCTGGAAAATTGGGGAGAGGATCTACATGGGAGGAGAGAGAGGGAATCTGGCTTTCTTTGGGGGGGGGGGCCAAAGTGACAGGGGGCGGGGTGGGGTTTGACAGGGGTAGGCCAGGGGCGACAGGGAGCAGGGCATGTGTCCTCTTTTATACTTAGGGAAATATGGTAACCGTAAACAGATAGGCCCGCCATATGATCCTGCAAAACCCTCTTACTTTCACACGGTGAGTGTATTGAGGGGAGGTAACGCCGGCCATGAAGCACGGTGGCCCCATCCCGTACCCGTTCAAGTATGAGCAGTCCATTGACCTAGGGGTGTAACGGCCCAGCGGATAGGGTACCCCTCTCTCAATCAATCTCTTGAGAGAGGGTGCCCTGGGGACTGGCCACTGGGGCAAACTGATACTGTGGCTCTGTCTGGCCATCAACAGTGCTGTGGTTCAGGAATTGTTCTCCAGCTGCTGAACATCCTCCACTGGGATTCCTGATCTCAGGCTTTGCACTTGGCCTTATCCCTTGCCCCTGCTGCATCCCCTGCTGTTATGGGTTTGGCTGTGCGTTTCCTCTTTTTGTTCGCTTTGCTTGTGGTGCCTTTTGGCTTCTACTCATTGGTCTCTGCTTTTTATCTGGTTTTCTTGTGCTCAGGACCTTGCTCACTGCCACTATCACCTGGCTGTTGGGTTTGCTCTGCATTTGCTCTGGAGACCTGGGTTCACTTCCATGGGTTCTGCCGGATGTGGCTGCTGAGGAATCATCAGATTTTGCTGGTTAGTTCTAGAAGGGTCCATGTTGCTGTCTTGTCCACTGTAGACCAGCTGTGCGAGATCTCCGGCTTCATGCATCAAAACATGTGCAGTTCCAGTTTAGATGCTGCACACTCTGAAGGGGGGGCTGTCGCTCAGGTCCTGTAGG